>NC_136715.1:27735059-27850059 GCF_936440315.1 Barbus barbus | reverse complement strand
TAATACATATAGATTTTCACCCATGACTGGACTCCTCTAGTTGACCAACATAGATTTAGTCCATTTGCATGTCTTTACAACTCATCATCACATATGTATTTTATAGCAATGCACCTGTCAGGAGAGACCAGAGGAAGAAGGAGTGTGTGTGTGTGAGAGAGAGAGAGAGAGAGAGAGTGTGTGTGTGTGTGTGTGTGTGTGAGAGAGAGAGAGAGAGAGAGAGAGATGTACTGCTCTCCTGAAGGCTTTTATAGTAGAGTCGGTTTACTGATGGAGCAGACTATTCCAGCATGTCTCTCCCAGAATCAATACGTTCAGAGCTGTGGTCAATCTCTTACCGTTAAGGTGGTTTGCATATCTGGAGCTTTAAAGCCCTGTATGTGCATTCTCCATGCATGTCAACAAAAAATACTCCAAAAAAACATTTGATGGGAATAGCTTTTCTTAAATTGATAAAGAACATGATATGAAACAAACTCATGCTTGTGTCTCAAACACAAGTGCTCAAACATACAGACGTTTAGCCCAGTTTCTGCTATGACCTCATGAAATCCTGCTCTAGAGTGGCTTTGTTTTGTCTATAGATGATGCAAGCTTGAGGGAATACCTTAAATCTGTGCCACAAGGTCCTGCGCTGTTCTCTCCGCCTCCGTCTCTTTGAGAGCAGAGTGCATTTGAGAAGCTCTGGGATTTATTCACAGCGAGCCTCATTTTGACACTGAGCCGCAGCTCGATAGCGCACTGGGCCCATCGGTGAGCAGAAGGGCCATTTCTGGACTTCTGTTATAGGAGAAAAGGCCCAGATTGTTTGGCTTTTCCCTGCTGTGGATGAACTGAGAATGGGAGTGAAGAGAAAGCATCAAACAGAGCTTTTGATGGAACTGTGGTTGGATATGAGGAGATAATCTGACATGGATGGATTTCACCTGCACTTCTTGATTCGGGTGAGTAACTGTGAGGAAGATACAGCACCCGATAAACTCAATTTAACATAAATTATGTAATTAATAATAATCTGCTTCTTCAAGAACTCAAAAATGCTAAGAGTGGCTTGCTGTGGAAGTAACCTTTTTTCATGCTGTGCCCTTGTTTTAAATGTAATCTTTTTTTTCTTTTTAGTCTTTTGTGACATTGTAACAAATAAATAAAAATAAAACGTGCATGAAGGTATTTATATGGGTTTTGTACAGGTCATTGAGCATCTAACAGAAGTCTAGGTCAAAACTGAAGAGTTATGATGGTGATTTGACTCGTGATGTTGAATATATTGCTGGGCTAAAATCTGTGTGCTGGTAATATTCTGTAAAATGTGGAATTACCTGCAATGTAGTTGTTTTTCACAGTAGGTATACAAATCGTGAGGTAATGTGCTGCTATGGGCAAGCGGTGGCACTGTTATCTCAGAGAAAAACAGCTTTATGTGATTTAGTATTTTAAGTGAATCAGCTTGTTTCAATACATAAAATTCAAGCAATATTAGGAGCCAAATCAGCCAATAATAGCACAGATATGTACAAATACAGGTATAATGTAGAACAAGTAACACTTATTTTGTTCTTGAACGATGAAATGAATGATTTCTATGTAAAATCTCTACGGTGTCGGAAGAAACAGGCTTATGAATAATCTTACACAGCACACTCTGTTAATACTACCGCTGCAGGTAAATATGAGAACAATGAGCTGAAGAAAAACCTGCCCCACAAGCTGTGCTTCCTCTGGAGGTAGGTTTGAGACCCCTAAACCCTACATGGCCCTGAATCAAAGATTAAGAGGATACACTTCAGAGAAACTGACACATACTCTCGTTGTATTCAACATCTGAAGAGAGATGTTTCTTTGTGGTCTCAGAAGTCACACTGATATTCTTCATGATAATTTAAAGGGACAGTTCACCCCAAAATGGAAAATGGTTGCTCACTCACCCTCATGCCATTCTAAACCTGAATGATTTTGTTTCTTCTGCAAAAGAAGGTATTTTAAGGAATGTTTCATCTGTTTTTGGCCATGCATTGAAAGTGGGGTCCAAAACAACACATATATACAAAAATTAAAGACCTATGTTTTTTGTTTTTTTTTTCCAAATGATAGTAATCCATACAACTCAGTTGATTAATCAATGTCTTTGGAAGCGAAACAATATGTGTGTGCTAGAAAAACTTACACTTTTGTTAACTAAACCATTGCATGAAGATCAGCATGTTGTGAATTCTAACAGAAGTGTGAAGCTTGCACTAGAGGTGATGGTCACGTGCTTCACGAAGCGTTTACATTTACATCCAGTGTGAAGCCACATCTGACAGCTGGTCTAAAGCCATGCTCTATGTTTTCTGAAACAGACAGAAAAGCCTATCATTCCTCTTCATCAGCTGGGCTTTGACGGATCACCATGGTGCTGGTTGTGCTTGACCAGGGTCTCATTCACTTGCATTATGTTTCTGACTCACAGAGATGGATGATTCTTTTTCTAGAAATCTTTGTTTGTGTTCATCTGAAGAAAGTCATATACATTAATACATTTTGAACACAAAAAGGTTACGAACTGCAGCTTTAAATCTACAACATATTAAAAAACCCCATTAAATATTAGATCAAGTAATCACAGAATCATCTTTGCGCTGCTGCGCGCGATCGAGTCAAGGATCAGACAAATATACACGTGCATCTTCAAAACAGGATAGAGAAAAGTGCTACGCCACGCCACGCCACGTTTTGTGCCATCTAGTGCTCTAGAGGAGAATAATATCAAAGGTGCCTTTTACCCCGTTATACCATATCTTAAATTAAGACCTAACATTAGGCACATCCCAAATCACGTAATTATGCACTATTCTGTGACGCTCTGTAGTATAAATAGTGTCCACACTGAAAACTCTAAGAAGAAAACGTGCACTTTAATAACCCAACAAATAAAGTGTGGAATGCCCCAGATAGAAAGCACACTCGGGCCGATTCTGGCTGAAATGCGGCTGTCGGCTCAGTCTCGGCTTCGGTGAGAAGATCATGCACCAGAGCCGCGCCGACTCTACAAAACACTTCTGGCTGACAGACGGCTCTTTCTATCTGAGCCGATCTCGGCTGAAAGCTGTTGTATGCGCGGCAGGTCCACACTCAGTGTAGTTTAGTGTCTCTATGTCTGGCCCGAGTTAGTTTAGTGTCTCTATGTCTGGCCCGAGTTAGTTTAGTGTCTCTATCTCTGGCCCGAGTTAGTTTAGTGTCTCTATCTCTGGCCCGGGTTAGTTTAGTGTCTCTATCTCTGGTCTGAGTTAGTTTAGTGTCTCTATCTCTGGTCTGAGTTAGTTTAGTGTCTCTATCTCTGGTCTGAGTTAGTTTAGTGTCTCTATCTCTGGTCTGAGTTAGTTGTGTCTCTATCTCTGGCCCGGGTTAGTTTAGTGTCTCTATCTCTGGCCCGGGTTAGTTTAGTGTCTCTATCTCTGGCCCGGGTTAGTTTAGTGTCTCTATCTCTGGCCCGGGTTAGTTTAGTGTCTCTATCTCTGGTCTGAGTTAGTTTAGTGTCTCTATCTCTGGTCTGAGTTAGTTTAGTGTCTCTATCTCTGGTCTGAGTTAGTTTAGTGTCTCTATCTCTGGTCTGAGTTAGTTTAGTGTCTCTATCTCTGGTCTGAGTTAGTTTAGTGTCTCTATCTCTGGTCTGAGTTAGTTTAGTGTCTCTATCTCTGGTCTGAGTTAGTTTAGTGTCTCTATCTCTGGTCTGAGTTAGTTTAGTGTCTCTATCTCTGGTCTGAGTTAGTTTAGTGTCTCTATCTCTGGTCTGAGTTAGTTTAGTGTCTCTATCTCTGGTCTGAGTTAGTTGTGTCTCTATCTCTGGCCCGGGTTAGTTTAGTGTCTCTATCTCTGGCCCGGGTTAGTTTAGTGTCTCTATCTCTGGCCCGGGTTAGTTTAGTGTCTCTATCTCTGGCCCGGGTTAGTTTAGTGTCTCTATCTCTGGTCTGAGTTAGTTTAGTGTCTCTATCTCTGGTCTGAGTTAGTTTAGTGTCTCTATCTCTGGTCTGAGTTAGTTTAGTGTCTCTATCTCTGGCCCGAGTTAGTTTAGTGTCTCTATCTCTGGCCCGGGTTAGTTTAGTGTCTCTATCTCTGGCCCGGGTTAGTTTAGTGTCTCTATCTCTGGTCTGAGTTAGTTTAGTGTCTCTATCTCTGGTCTGAGTTAGTTTAGTGTCTCTATCTCTGGTCTGAGTTAGTTTAGTGTCTCTATCTCTGGTCTGAGTTAGTTTAGTGTCTCTATCTCTGGTCTGAGTTAGTTTAGTGTCTCTATCTCTGGCCCGGGTTAGTTTAGTGTCTCTATCTCTGGTCTGAGTTAGTTTAGTGTCTCTATCTCTGGCCCGGGTTAGTTTAGTGTCTCTATCTCTGGCCCGGGTTAGTTTAGTGTCTCTATCTCTGGTCCGAGTTAGTTTAGTGTCTCTATCTCTGGTCTGAGTTAGTTTAGTGTCTCTATCTCTGGTCTGAGTTAGTTTAGTGTCTCTATCTCTGGTCTGAGTTAGTTTAGTGTCTCTATCTCTGGTCTGAGTTAGTTTAGTGTCTCTATCTCTGGTCTGAGTTAGTTTAGTGTCTCTATCTCTGGTCTGAGTTAGTTTAGTGTCTCTATCTCTGGTCTGAGTTAGTTTAGTGTCTCTATCTCTGGTCTGAGTTAGTTTAGTGTCTCTATCTCTGGCCCGGGTTAGTTTAGTCTCCAGCGGGCCGCTGCTAGAATGAAGAGATCAGCGCCTGAGAGAAAGATCTGGAGGTTAATCCTGAGGAGATTTCGGCGGACACAGTTCTCAAGAGGAATTCTTCAGCTGCAAAAAGTACGTTATTTAATTTATTTAACATTCAATCTCGTGTTGTTTGATGTTTTAAATGCCACGAAGAGTATTTAGATAGTTTCTATTAGGAGGTTTAAGATGATTGCATATGGATATATTGAGTGTTGATGAGTAACGTTAGGCCTAACTGTTAGGCACGGTCTCTTTAGAATTTTTATTTATATAAAAACTGATGAGCTGTATCCAGTGCACGATAATGTTAGCTAATTAAATTTGAATAAGTTAAATTCTATTTTGTTTGCTAGAATTCATTCGATCGTCTTTTTCAACGAGTGATTGTTATTGAATCATTGGAGTCGACTCCGCTGCTGGCGCCATAAATATCTATACGGGTGACTCTCTGATTTGATTCACTTAACCATTCAAATGAGTCATTTGTTTGTGAATCAAACTGAGCACGCTGTTATAGCACCTGCTAAGTTTATGTTTCCACTGCTGAATTTAATAATAATATTTATCTTGTGGTAACACTGCCGTGTGGGAAGCTCTGACACAGAAAAACACTTTAGATATGTAAGAGAAAGCCGTAAAATGTAAGTGCATCATGTTTTGTTCTTGAATGGAGGCCTAATCTGTCTGCTGCACTAGAGCAGGTTCAGTTTTTAGAGTGAATGAACTTTTGAAGCATATATATGCAGTATGAAGATACTTGTTTTACCGTGGTGGGGATTATTATGAGCACTTTTTTTTTTTTATTTAATCTGAACACTTTATATATGTAATCTGACTTTTTTTTTTTTTTTTTACAGAAATTGAGCTGCTGCATGAATTTATGCATGAACAGTCATCAAACATATCAGGTGCGAATTCTGAGTCTGGTCCTAATGACTGTAAAAAACTAATGCTTAAGATTTAATAATTACCTTACAATATATATTTATACATACAGGTGCTGGTCATAAAATTAGAATATCATGAAAAAGTTGATTTATTTCAGTAATACCATTCAAAAAGTGAAACTTGTATATTAGATTCATTCATTACACACAGACTGATATATTTCAAATGTTTATTTCCTTTAATTTTGATGATTATAACTGACAACTAATGAAAGTCCCAAATTCAGTATCTCAGAAAATTAGAATATTGTGAAAATGTTCAATATTGAAGACACCTGGTGCCACACTCTAATCAGCTAATTAACTCAAAACACCTGCAAAAGCCTTTAAATGGTCTCTCAGTCTAGTTCTGTAGGCTACACAATCATGGGGAAGACTGCTGACGTTACAGTTGTCCAAAAGACGACCATTGACACCTTGCACAAGGAGGGCAAGACACAAAAGGTCATTGCTAAAGAGGCTGGCTGTTCACAGAGCTCTGTGTCCAAGCACATTAATAGAGAGGCGAAGGGAAGGACAAGATGTGGTAGAAAAAAGTGTACAAGCAATAGGGATAACCGCACCCTGGAGAGGATTGTGAAACAAAACCCATTCAAAAATGTGGGGGAGATTCACAAAGAGTGGACTGCAGCTGGAGTCAGTGCTTCAAGAACCACCAGCACAGACGTATGCAAGACATGGGTTTCAGCTGTCGCATTCCTTGTGTCAAGCCACTCTTGAACAAGAGACAGCGTCAGAAGCGTCTGGACTGGACTGCTGCTGAGTGGTCCAAAGTTATGTTCTCTGATGAAAGTACATTTTGCATTTCCTTTGGAAATCAAGGTCCCAGAGTCTGGAGGAAGAGAGGAGAGGCACATAATCCACGTTGCTTGAGGTCCAGTGTAAAGTTTCCACAGTCATTGATGGTTTGGGGTGCCATGTCATCTGCTGGTGTTGGTCCATTGTGTTTTCTGAGGTCCAAGGTCAACGCAGCCGTCTACCAGGAAGTTTTAGAGCACTTCATGCTTCCTGCTGCTGACCAACTTTATGGAGATGCAGATTTAATTTTCCAACAGGACTTGGCACCTGCACACACTGCCAAAGCTACCAGTACCTGGTTTAAGGACCATGGTATCCCTGTTCTTGATTGGCCAGCAAACTCGCCTGACCTTAACCCCATAGAAAACCTATAGGGTATTGTGAAGAGGAAGATGCAATACGCCAGACCCAACAATTCAGAAGAGCTGAAGGCCACTATCAGAGCAACATGGGCTCTCATAACACCTGAGCAGTGCCACAGACTGATCGACTCCATGCCACGCCGCATTGCTGCAGTAATCCAGGCCAAAGGAGCCCCAACTAAATATTGAGTGCTGTACATGCTCATACTTTTCATGCTCATACTTTTCAGTTGGCCAATATTTCTAAAGATTATTTTTCTTGCATTGGTCTTAATTGATATTCTAATTTTCTGAGATACTGAATTTGGGACTTTCATTAGTTGTCAGTTATAATCATCAAAATTAAAGGAAATAAACTTTTGAAATATATCAGTCTGTGTGTAATGAATGAATCTAATATACAAGTTTCACTTTTTGAATGGTATTACTGAAATAAATCAACTTTTTCATGATATTCTAATTTTATGACCAGCACCTGTATATTTCAAGGCTGCAATTTGGAAAACCTTTAATGCTGCTGAAATGGAGGTCAAGGGGACTATGAAGAGGTGGCAGATCAAAAGGGTGGACTTCAGGAGGCAGACACACTCTGTGAGTTTAAAAGTCCCATCTCTTTAACCTTCCATACACATGACACACGATCATATTTCTATCATTCAAATCCCTTAAAGTATTTTTATGCTGCAGCAATTAGTTTAAGCAGCAACACTTCCCATAATATCTAAAGTACTTGTTAATTTGTAAGAAGAATGTCATCAATGCTTATATTAGTCGCTTATTTACTGTCTCACCCTTATCCCTAGGTTACAGTAATCAGCCGGTATCCAGACCAGACGGTGGACCTGCTCCTGGCAATGACCACAGGGGAAGTCGTGGCCTAATGGTTAGAGAGTCGGACTCGTAATCCAAAGGTTGTGGGTTCGAGTCTCGGGCCGGCAGGGATTGTAGGTGGGGGGAGTGAATGTCCAGCGCTCTCTCCACCCTCAATACCACGACTGAGGTGCCCTTGAGCAAGACACCGAACCCCCAACTGCTCCCCGGGCGCTGCAGCATAAAATGCCCACTGCTCCGGGTGTGTGTTCACAGTGTGTGTGTGTGTGTGTGTGTGTGTGTGTGTGGTTAAATGCAGAGCACGAATTATATTTTTATATTTACAGTAAATATAATTTACTTGTTACTTGTTTTTTTGTGGTTTAAAAAGTGTTAATGTTTATACTGTAGTGCATTTGTTCATTGTTAATATATATTTATATTAAAGTATTTGGTAATTTTATAATAAAAGCCTTTTTAATGTTTTTAAATGGTTGTTTTTGTGTTTCACTGCTGAGTTACATTTAGCAGTTTCTGGGCCACATTTGGCTGGGGACCAAGCCGAGTCTCAGCCCGCCGGGTCTGGCTTAAAGTGTCTGGGCCACATCAATAAATAAGAGTCATTTTACAGGGTGTGGGCCGCATCTGGGCCAGAGGAAATAGTTTGTGTCTGTTTTCAGTGTGTGGGTCAGTTTTGGGCCGGGGTCCCAGACAGAATTGGGCCAGAAGTGACGCAACTTAAGGTTGTGGTCCAGAGGTGGGTCAGACAAATTTTGCTATCTGGGGCTGGACACTTCAGTTTTATTTTTTATTTGTATTATATTATGCCTTAAACAACATATACAGAATAATACAACAGACAATATAAAGCCAGGGAAATAAAGGAGAAAAGAAAAGAAATGCTGGACACTTCATGCACTCAACTATCGCAGCTTTAATTACGTCACGAAGGGGGCGGGGCTATCAGACTGCCATCATTACTGACAAAATAACCTTATATAATTCATACACTACATGGTTGAGCACACAGTGTATAATGTGTCGTTTGGGACGCAGTTATACTGTAATAGACGAGTCCAAACTTGGGCTGTTCAATGTAAACGGAGCTTGCCATTTGACGCGCCGCGGTGACGTCACGCTGTTCTTGTAGCGATAATGATGGCGGATCAACAACTCCTCAAGTTTCTCTGGTGAGTGAAGCTTTATTATTATTCCTCGCAGCGGATCGAGTCCGAGGACAGATGAGTGTTGTTCATGTGAGCTGCACTAGAGAGAGAGTGTAATCGAGTAGAACTAGCTCTGTTCTTTGTGTGGAGTATAGTTAGCTGCGTGTGCTGTTACTAAACTGATTAAACTTAAACACTGCTTACGAACATGCTCTTTGTTTAGTCGGTAAATGGATTTTTTTAATGGTAAATTATGCTATGAAACGAATCAAGGTCTGGTATTAACAGTCAGCGGGATATGTATAATATCTTCTGAATGAAACATTAGTAAACCTCTTCTGTAGTTTAAAGCAGAATCTAGTTGATCACTTCTGTTTGTTTACAGTGTTACCCGGATGTTAAAACACACTTGATCTATTTAGTCCGTCTGTGCTGATTCATTAACGGAATCCGGTTTAATCAGTATTATCTGAGTATCAGCACTCTCTAATGGCTTTATTGTGCTGCTGGATTCTCATCATACTTTCTGATGCAATATGTATAGCCCTCTCTATATGTGATTTCACAGACCTTTTACAATATATCGCATTTTAAAATCTTTCTTTCAAATCCATAAATGTGGGCTCTTTCAGTAGTTTTATTATAGTAAGAGTCTGATTATGTGAGCCATGTAATTGTAAGTTTGAAAGCTGACTTTAGGATGGCATTAAATGCCCAAACAGTATTTTCACACGTAATCTATTGTGTCATGCAAAGACATTTATGTGTTTATATAACATGATATTATATATGCACACACACACACACACACACCTTGTAGAGTAGCTTCAAGAGCTCTTTGACTGTGTGTTTAAATGCAGGCCGGTGATCTCTCTCTTAACCTGCTTTGCTCGTCATATATGCATGAAGCAGAGGGCAATATTAGGGATGTGCATGAGGAACAGCGTGTCACAGACTGGTTTACTGCAGAATAATTGGTGTTTCTCACACTCTAGGTCAGATGTGCAGCGAGTGTCTGTCTCCGAGAGCCGCTCAGACCTGCTGGACAGGTTTCTGATGTCAGAACAATGAAGAGCTGAAAGCCTAACGAGAGCAGATCAGTCAAACCCAGCAGAGTTACACAGTTACTGTCTGAGCGAGAACAGGTGCATATCAGTGGCTCATGCAAAGCACGTCAGTCATGAGCTGGCCAGTCTGGACAAACCCTCTGATCGTGCCATCAGTGACTGAATCACACTTCATATGCAGAACAGTTAGAAAGCGTTCTACTGTAAGGGCTTGTTTCCAGACACGGTTATGCTGCTCCAACACTTACTGACGGGATCTGTCACCATCTGCGCTTCTTAGTGACGAAGAGCTGAATGTTTCATGCAACTACAAACATACAGTTTTTACCCGTCAATGTTGATAGAAAAATTATAATAAATACAAAACATTTATCCTATTTTACAAAAAGTCTGACCTTCTGTCTTTGAAAAAGTCGAAAGCAGAAGTGTGCTGTGAGAAATAGTAATTATCAAAACGTTATCATTTTATTATTATTATGATCTGGAGGCTATTTGGGAGTTGTTCTGAATGAAGGAGGACCCTGTCAGAGTTATTTGTCCTTGACTTATCAGGAGTGTTGTGAGCTGTGATAGACTGCATTACAGCACATTAGACTCAGTCCTGCAGGTGACCTTGTTCATAAACTGTACGCCTGAGTTATTGATGCGAGTCACGTAGTCACATCACAAATACAATACCCACTTGAGAGTTACCGGTACTATATAAGAGTAATGGGAGTAGGAAATGGTGTTTTCTTTTGTAAATCATGTATTATAATCACTTGCCTGCTAAAGATTTGTTTTACTCACCCTCGGCCCATCTGAGATCAGGAAGAGTTTGTTTCTTCATCAGGTTTGTATAAATGTGTCTTAATGCTGGATTAGTTTGATCTTTTGTCTTCTCCAGATGTTAACTGATGGACTGGAGTGGTGTGGATTATTGTGATGTTTTTATCAGCTGTTTGGACTCTCATTCTGACGGCACCCATTCACTGCAGAGCATCCATTGCTGAGACACTGATGCAGAGACACATTTCTACAAACCTGATGAAGAAACACACTCATCCTGATCTGGGATGACCTGAGAGTGAAATAGTCATGTCTGTGTTAAGGGCCATTGTTTTGGTCACGTCCCTGATCTCGGATCAGTATGTTTGTGAGGTCAGCTCAGTTGTATTTGTTCTGTTCTGATGCTAGATTACTGAAGTCTGCTGCTGCCCGCCATGATGGAGCATGTACAAGGGGCCTGGAAAAACATCAGTCATGGGATTGTGTGCAAAAACTCTGTATTTGAAGATTCCTGCATGTCTCCCACCATCATCAAGAACTTCCCGTACCGGAGATTATCCGATGACGGCAGAATCCCAGACTCCAAAACTAGCAGCACAATCCGCGTCTACCTGCCCAACAAACAGCGCACTGTGGTAACAAGAAAATCATCTGTTATTTCAAACACTTTCGGTGAATGATTGACACAATATGAAGAGTGTGATATTACACCGTTGTAAGCGCCTTGATGTAAAGCAGTTTGTTTATACAGGGGTCAAAGACATTTAAATGTCCGCATCAAAAGAAATTTGACAATCATTTTATATACACACAACATATTAATGCATGTAAAGTGTTTACTTTTAAGGTTTCAAATAAGTTTTGGGTGAATAAAATGTCAAAATGTGGGTGAAATAATCTTCCGTTGTCATTCGGTGTAACACTTATATTTATGTAAAAACTGAAACAGCATATTTACTCTTATTAAAATATGCCTATATAAAAGAATAAGTGAGCATACTAAATTTTATTGCATCTTAAATTAGTAAAAAGTTCTTACTGACAAATGGCCAAAATGGGATCGTGGCAAAGCTTAAAAATCTAAAATTACAAGTAAGTAGTGTTTGGGGTAAAACTAATTAGTCTTTTAATATGTCATAAACTGATTGTTGTGGTAAATATGATGAATTATATTTTAGCAGCTGTTTTCTGTAAATCATGGGGAAAAAGTATGATATAATTTTTTGCACAGAAAAAAACTATTTAATTAAACGGGACACTTTCTCGTTTCTAAAAACAACAACAGCAAATCAAAGCTGCATTACACTTATTGTTTGGATGCTTGAAAGCCATTTTTCATCTTTGACCCACAGACTAGTTGATATAGCGCTAAAGATGCGGCCTGAAGATATTCCTTCTATAATCGTGACCTCATCTACACAACTTAACAAAGCTGTTCATGTCTTTTTTCTCAATTTAAGTGATGACATGTTGAAACTGTGTGTTAACAGGTGAATGTGCGCCCGGGTATGACGCTGCGCAACTGCCTCATCAAGGCCCTGAAGGTCCGGGGACTTCAGCCAGAGTGCTGTGCGGTTTTCAAGCTTCATCGAGAACATTCATTGTAAGTTGTGGCCTATGAAAAAAAAGAAGAAGAAAAAAAGCGTGTTGTGATCTTGCAGTCTGAACACTATCTGTGATGTAATTGACAGCAGTGTTTATCGCCTTCTCCTCGCTGTTTGCACACAGCTATCAACATGCAGTGCCAACAAAACACATTATGCATTGAAGCCAAATTAATTTGGTATTTTGACCACTGATGAACAGAAAAAGACTCTTCAATGGGTGAAAATCTACAAAGCTATGTAAAATTATAAAAAACATTGTATTTGGTAGGGATGGATATTGATGTAGACTTCACAGTTCAGTATGATTCCATTTCACAAGATTTAATTTGGGAATATTTGAGTGGCCAAGTGTGAGTCCAGTTTATGAGTGGACTAGTAAACGTTTGTTCCATCGTGCTCTCCATGTAACCTGAGCTTGAGCAGTTTTTCCAGCGAGACTGTAAGAACAGTGCAGTGACCAGAGCAACTCTGATAGATGCAAAGCTGCATCTGCTGTATACGACTCACAGTGAATACTTATGAAAACTATCGTTTTGTGTTTAACAGCTGTAATAATCCAACCCCAGTTGGATGAATCTTGGCCAATTCAATGCTCATTTAATGAAAACACACTATTCTTTCTGTTCAGTAAAAAGTTGCGTATGGATTGGAGCACTGATTCTACCTCGCTGGTCGGAGAGGAGCTGCTGGTTGAAGTCTTAGATCACGTACCCCTGACTACACACAATTTTGTGAGTTCCCATAATGTGTTCACACTGAGCTACTGCTGTCTCTACTGTCTTTACGCTAACAACCGTCCCCTTCACAGGTACGAAAAACGTTTTTGAAGTTGGCCTTTTGTGACATATGTCAGAAGTTTCTTTTGCACGGCTTCAGATGTCAGACGTGCAGCTACAAGTTTCACGAGCACTGCAGCACCAAAGTGCCCACGATGTGTGTGGACTGGAGCAACATCCGACAGCTCCTGTGAGTGTTCATCAACCCATACACACCTGTCTTATCACGCTCGAGAAAGAGACAACTGTACAGGGTCTATACAGGCCTGCTAGCGCACAAACATCAGGATTTTAATGTTAAACATTGTGATTTCTGGGCCTGGAAAAGAAAGGAAATGAACTAAAAATTAAAAAGTCTTAGGAACAGTTGCAGAAATAGTACAGTGCATATGCTTTTCTTGTGAAATTCATTGGTGAAAGCTCAAACGGCGTTGGAACTCGGTTAAGTAGCCATGTGTAAATTGCTGGCTTTGTGTAATGTGGATTTTCATAGCATTTTTACATTGAACAGGCTCCTTCCACTCTGTTGAAAAGAGATAGACATGTAGCTGTAGTTCAGGGGAAGTCTCTTGATACACACAAAGAGTTTTGCATAGAGGCCCTCACGCTGGGAGCTTGGTAGATGTCTATCAATGAAAATCAGGTAATGCATGGTACACAGGTCCATTCTTCTGCTGCTCGTTCTGGTCGGGAATTCATCACAAAGCCCTCCTTCGTTAAAAAAATATACAAACGTAATGTTTTCTAAGATAATATACCAAGGAAAATCCCTCATTAGTCCATCTCAAATGAGATCTTGTGTAGCTGTCATAAAGCAGGGGTCTCATGCAGTCTTTAAGATCATTCGCTGGCCGTGTTTTCCAGGCTGTTCCCGACTCCCGGAGAGAACGGGACTCCATCGTTCCCTCCTCTCTCATCCCGCCGCATGCAGAACTCTAAATTCTCCTTCAGGTACATATTGCCTGTTTCTGTATTGACCTCAAATCTAGTGAACTCTCTTGACAAGTCCTCTGAAAACCAAAGCATGTCGAGACGCCACCTTGTTTTGTTTCTTCCTTGTATTTAGGGATTATGCTTGTAGTTCCTTGTATTAAAGCGTCTCTGGAAATCGTGCATGGTGGTAAAATATTTGACTATATATATCTATAATGGTTAGTTAAAAATGAACAGTCATGTTTTCCCATTTAGTGCTGGAACGATTGGCCTTAGAAAGCTGTGGGCAGGTGAAGAAACTCAAACAAGATTAATAGCAATGCTCTATCAGCAGCATTATCACAGAAAAATAATTTATCCAATAACACACTTCCAGTGGAAGCACACTAGGCCAACAATGAATTAAAACAACCATTAACAACAACATTAAAGTTTTAGGAATATATCCCCTGTACATCATAAGATTTTGCTGGCATGAGACTAATGTGATAAAATCACTTATCTTTGTAAACTTGCATCCAGTTTTTCAACTGCTTAGTTCTTTTTTTTTTTTGAAGATGACGTAAAGCTATTTGGTAACTTTCACATGAAATGATCCTCAGGAACTTGATCTGAAATCAAGATCTAAGCAAAGTTTCTCTTAAGAGCCTTGTCTTTAAATGTGCTAGTGGCATTTGATCTTCTTCAGCCTGTCCTACATTTGCTATACCAGTTGTAACTTTGTCCGCTGTGTTTTCTTAAAGATGTTATTATAGAGCGCAGCTGAGATGGTGTTTGTGTAGGCCAAACTGATGTTAGCCTCATACTGGTTCCTTTGCCAAAAACCCAATAGAACTTTTGCAGAAAATAAGCTCTGCGACCAACACAAGTTTATGATGCTCACCTTAGTTTTTGTGATTTGTTTTTAAACCAAAAGCCCATCGAGTTCAGGACGACGTAGCTGGAAGTGCTAAAATGCAACTCGTTTATGGGCTTTGGCCTACAAAAATACACTCAAACCAAAATTCATTTAGATGCCTTCAACATTTCTCACATTGTATCACAGTTGATTCGCTAAAAAGGTAATAAAATATGAGAAGAACTCAGGAGTTAAACTGTGTCAGAACAAGTTGATAAAGTCAGATAACTTTGATAGAAAGGTATGTATGAATTGGGTTGAATAGCTGTCAGATGTTAAATTTAAGACACAATTAGATAAAACCAATGTAGCTCAACCAATCACCAAGCAATGCTTCATTCTGTTCAGTCTGTGGTGGAAAAACATCACATTAGCAATGAAAGAAAAACACTCAAGCAAAACATGCTCAGGTCAAAGAGAATCATTTTTAGTCCCAAATTTTACTGGTAGTCCACTGTATGAAGAATGTTTGGGTATAATGTCACAGTGTACTTTGTTTTGCTGTCCTCACTTACATAAATGAACTATAGTAAAAATGATATCTGTGTCTGAATAATGTTTGGTTTGACTGTACATCATCCCTGCAGCGGAGTGTTGTGTTGTAAAGACGATGAAAGACTGGCTCTAAACTCTGACTGACGTTCAAACCCTTGTGCAGTCCCTATCACAGATACTCCACGCCAAACGCTCTGAACTACATCAGCCCCGTGCCGTCCGCTGGCGTGTCTCTCAGTCATAAAGTGCTGTCTACATCCACTCCTAACGTGCACATGGTGAGCACGGCCCTGCCGGTCCAGGACACCGCTGCGTATCAGGTGACCGCGCTCGCTCCTAACATCAGCTGGCCTTCTGCTGCTGTGTCTTCTCTGCCATGTGTTAATATAGTACTTCCCTCTGTGTTCACAGGAAGCCCTAGGGCGAGATGAATCAGGTGAGGGGTGTTTCTGACTTCTTCCTCAGGTTTCCTAGCAAAGCTAATAAGGCAGATATGTGTTCTCACACATCCCATCTCACTCCTTCACAGGAAGCCCCACGGAGTGGTCCAAAACCCCGGCTCCGGCGCACAGGGAGAAAGCACCTTCAAACACTCAGGAAAAACGCATTGTAAGCATCACGCCAAAAATCACAAGCCAAATAAAAACCCCCCCAGAAATATAACATCAGAGTAGATTGTTGCTATTCTAGATTAACCCAGTTTCACTATAGCATAATACAAGCATTACATGACACGTCTGTCTGCTTCACTGGACTCTGATGGTGTTTCTGGTCTCCAGCGTCCCAGAGAGAAGAGAGATTCCAGCTATTACTGGGAGATCGAGGCCACCGAGGTGGTTCGGCTCTCCAGGATCGGCTCAGGCTCGTTTGGCACCGTTTATAAAGGGAAGTGGCATGGTAAGATTTCTCTCTCATCATCGTATCGTCATTTTGTGTTGTTAAATAGCATTCAGCTTATGTCTGCTCTCACAAGCCGGGTTTCCATCCAAAGTTGCAAATTTAACTAATTTAGCACCGTTTCCAATTGACGAGTCAAAGAGAACAAAATCATCACTTCCTGATAAACTGGCACTATATATCACTAAGAAAACTAGGAGAAGCCACTGAATATAATAATTTTCATGTATAATGAGTTACTTGCATCTCAGAGCGAGCAGACGAAACACAATAAATGCCATCAATCTTTCAGAGGCGGATGCTGCTGTTTGGGAACTATACAGAAATACTTTGATGACAGACTTTGCTCAGGCTTTTCAGAACGACCAAAACAACATTTCAGATGCTGTCTGCTGTTAGTCAAGTTATGCCATCCCATAGTGCAAAGTCACAGGATGTTTTTTGATGTGCATAGAGGAATTTATTCAGTAAATGCGTTTCCATCTTTGCGTAAAAATGTTTTTGCAAATGAAGGGATTTTTATTCGAAAGTTGGCGTTTCCATCTCTCGTTTCTCATGCAATACTTCAAAATGCTCATGAAAACAGGGTGATGCAAACACAGCTACGGTCACGTGAAGGAGTGCGTATAATGGCTATTTTCCAACGGCATCGAACACATCCAGTGACTGTTTTGTAGTTAACTCTATTATTCATTACAAAACAGCTTCATAGAGTTCAAGAAACCTCCTGCAAAGCTACAGTGCTGTTAAAAGATTTAGAAATGCTGTAAAATGAGGATGCTGTCAAAAATAATGTCATAAATAGATTTTCTTTACCAATTAACTTCTATTAACTAAATGAAATCAACATTTGTTGTGAGCATGCTTTGTGTTTAAAGCAGCTTTTGTCCTCGGTGCTCTTGAGCAGAGTTTCTCAGGAGCTTTGCAGGAGGTTTCTTGAAGCAGAGACACAGTTCTTCTGGATTTAGTCTCAGTTTGTTCTGTTTCTTCATGTCATTCCAGACAGACTGATGATGATCAGATCAGATCTCAAACATCTCACTGGATTATTACAATTAATGGCTAAATGAATGTTTCTTACTGACACACTCCAGCAGAAGATACAAATAACTGACTTCAAACCATGTTTAGCTGCTGATATACTAGTGCTCTAATGATTTTGGCCTCCACTGTAGGTCACTGAATTATTAATAAATAAACATTCCTAAATGGTTGTGTCATATCTAAAATATTTGTGGGGTGAATTTCAAGCATAATGAAAGTAAATCACTATATATTGATATATACATGGCATGCAGGGGAAAAAATTAAAGCTATCACGACCACAAATTAAGAATTCATTCCCATGACTTAATTAGTTCCCTTGATTTAGTCAAGTCATGGCCACGTTTTACAATGGTCATAAAAATAATCTGAAATATTGTTAATAGGAAGCAGACAGGCTTAGATAAACAAAAATCCTCCTGATTTAGTGAGTTTAAGTGTTTGTATTTAAAGTTTGTATGTGTTTTCAGGTGATGTTGCTGTGAAGATTTTAAAGGTCACAAACCCCACACCAGAGCAGTTACAGGCCTTTCGCAATGAAGTGGCTGTTCTCAGGTAAAGCAAAGAGGGGAAATGGACATTATTTATAGTGAAACACCCAAAGAGAACCATTGTAATGAGCTTGTCCTGCAGCGCGAGACTCTGTTAAACACTGGCCAACACTTTGTGGTTGTTACAGGAAGACCAGGCACGTCAATATCGTTCTGTTTATGGGATACATGACCAAGGCAAACTTGGCCATTGTGACGCAGTGGTGTGAAGGAAGCAGCCTCTACAAACATCTGCATGTGCAGGAGACCAACTTCCAGATGTTCCAGCTGATGGACATCGCCAGACAGACGGCGCAGGGCATGGAGTGAGTGTTTAGACAGACTCCAGTTGATTTCTAGTTAATTGAGCTCCTGATCAAGGTTTCTGGGATCGCACCTGAAAGCCCGGCTGACTGCCCCTGATCTAAACCAGTCTTCTGCAGCCCTAAACACTGTTATTTACTGAATGCAAATTATAACATGAAACTAGCCAAATGCTCTTGTCTGATCTGGACAGGAAAATGAACAGGAGTATCAGCTTACCTCAACGGTGCGTCGTGTTGAAGGCTGTGCATCGACTGAATTATCAGTATTTGGTGTAAATAATAAATTGACAGAAGACCATGAAGTTAGATGCCAACACAGACTAAACGTCTGACATAATCCTCGAAAACCATGAACAAAACGGCGCAAAGTAAATGAAAATGCAACCCAGATCACACCAGCTAAAACCACGTATTGCAATGAAAATATACACTAGCATTCAGAAGTTTGGGGTCAAAAAGATTAGTTTTTTTTAAAGAAATAAATTAATAATATCCACTATCCAGCAAGGGACTCATTAAATTTATCAAAAGTGACTTTTATAAAGACACCTTCCAAATAAATAGATATTTTATTATTTTATATCCTCTATCTATCTAATTTTTTGGACTGAAGGATGTCTGAAGGACGTGTGAAGACTGGAGTAAAATTCAACTTTGATCAGCAATAAATGACAGTTTATCATAGGGTCACATAGAAAAGAAAACGGCTATTTCACAATTTTTACTGTATTTGTAATCAAATAAATGCATCCCCGGCGAGCAGAGGTGCATTGATGCAGTCGATCCGCTCCGCTTCGTGACTGTTCAAGCTTCTCTGGGCTGTTTCTGGGCCTGTGGTGGTGAAGACTGCAGAGCACAGCATTCTCTCAGTGTTTGACAGCAGACTATATTTTCAGTAACAGATTTGCATTTTGAGAGCATGATACCATCAGCTATTTATAGAATTGGGACCAGCTTTTAAATAGTACAGCATGGGGGGGCTGTTTATATGTAAACTCAAAGGTGGTTTTGTCAGTTAACCAGTCAGTTCTGCCGGTTTGATGATGATGACAGATATATAGAGAAAAAACCTCCAGGAATATAGAAGTAAAATGATTTCTAGTAACTCTTCATGTCCTTTGTCTTCTAGTTACCTACATGCAAAGAATATCATCCATCGAGACATGAAGTCAAACAGTATCTTTTACTTATGTTACATCCTCTTATTTCTGTATTGCGTTGATTAAAGTGGTGAAGCTGCTACAGCTGCCTCTATAGAGAAGGTTGTTTTTGTGCTCATGTGAATATAGTGCTTAAGCTGTCATGAATTGCCTTAACGGAAGCTCAGATATCTTCCTGCATGAAGGGCTGACGGTGAAGATCGGTGATTTTGGTCTGGCCACAGTGAAGGCACGGTGGAGCGGCTCTCATCGGGTGGAGCAGCCGTCCGGATCCATTCTGTGGATGGTGCGCTTGCGGAAGAGTTCAGCCAGAACTGAACATTAGCTGTAAATGTGCTCACCATCTGGTCATCCCAGATATAGATGAGTGTGTTTCTTCATCAGGTTTGTAGAAAAGTGTCTCTGCATCAGTGTCTCAGCAATGGATGCTCTGCAGTGAATGGGTGCCGTCAGAATGAGAGTCCAAACAGCTGATAAAAACATCACAATAATCCACACCACTCCAGTCCATCAGTTAACATCTGGAGAAGACTAAAGCTGAGTGTTTGTCATAAATGTATCATCAAGACATTTTTAGCTTTGGCTAAAATACGAGTACATAATTCATAATAACACTTCCTCCAGCGGACAAGTCCATCCTTGTAATCGCTGCTTGATCTGTGCAGATTTCTCTCCTGATTCAGACCAGAACACTTTTTCTCTGGAGGAAGCGTTATTATGGATTATGGACTCATATTTTAGTTAAAAACATCTTAATGCTGGATTAGTTTCAGCTTTTGTGTTCTCCAGATGTTAACTGATGGACTGGAGTGGTGTGGATTATTGTGATGTTTTTATCAGCTGTTTGGACTCTCATTCTGACGGCACCCATTCACTGCAGAGCATCCATTGCTGAGACACTGATGCAGAGACACATTTCTACAAACCTGATGAAGAAACACACTCATCCTGATCTCTGATGAACTGAGGGTGAAATAGTGTCTTGTGTAATGCTTTCTGAATCTCTCGCTGATGCTGATGTTTTGTCTGTAGGCTCCTGAGGTCATCCGGATGCAGGACAATAATCCGTACAGTTTTCAGTCGGATGTGTACTCGTACGGGATTGTCCTGTATGAGCTGATGACGGGAGAACTGCCTTACTCTATGATCGGAAACAGAGACCAGGTACAATAACACTATCAGTCTGTAGATATCACACGATCAGTGCTTACATTAACTCCTTCACCGCCAGTGTTTTTGCTGATTTTCACTCCAATTTCATAGCCCTAGAATATTTTGTTGTATGAATATCTGAACATGCAATACATCAAAATAAAGATCAGATCCTCTACTTGCCAACAATTTTTTTTTATTCTAGCTTAAAGCACTGTTTTTTTTATCAACTCGAGTGTAGTTAGGTTTTATAAACAAGCAACATTTTGAGCAAAAAGCTGAGAAAATGTTATTTTTGTCAAATACTACATTTGGATCATATTCAGTAATATTATCAAAGCAAAGATGCAGTAGATGTCTTCCATCAGGATCCCAAAGCTTGCACAGGCCTTTACCACTAGATCAACATTTCACTCGTTAACATAGGTTTTCATTTATATGCAGTTAGTGTTGATGATCACATTGTTTTTCATATGCATATGCTTCCATATGAGATCGCTGGTTTCTGTGTCTTCCTCGCCTGTGTTTTTGATCGAGTTATTTTTTTATTGATTACCTGTTACATATTACTCCCACAACAGCAATAATTACTATTAGTTCAATTAAAATCACAAACTTGAGTTTGAAAATCTTGATGTAATGTTTAATGCTATTCATGTTGTCAATAACAACAAATGGAATATATTTTCTTTTGTTATATCAATATGGTACAAGATTGTTATTTAAATCAATGTGATAAATGATTTAGGTTAAAAGTAATCTAAAAGTATTCTGATTTGAAAAAATGTGTAATGTAAGGGATTACGTTACTAACTACAGTTTCTGGCATGTAATTTGTAATCAGTAACATTAGAATTTGTAAGTAATCTACTCAGATCTGCACATGATCATTACACCATAATCCACCTGTTTACCATGCATAAAATATTACACATTTGACTCTTAGATGCCTGCTAGAACCATATTTTAAGATTTTATTTTTGACAATATAATTAGAAATAGGAGTTAAGGTTGTTAGGAAGAATGTTAAGGTTTTGTGCATTGTGACATTGTTTTTATGATAATGAAGTTCATTTGAAACATTCTTCCTCAAATAGTGAAGTAGATCCTAATAGAATGGACTTGATCATTTAGTGTTTTATCTTTCAGTTCTGAGCTCAAATATGATGTGTTTCTGTGCTGGTGTAGGCTGGGCATGAGGCAGTGTGTTTAGCTCCGTGCGTGATCATAATGTGTTCACCGCAGCGTGACTCTGAAATGTTTGGCAGTGATCTCGAGCGCTCCGGCCCTCAGGAGCCCTGCTGCTAAATTTAGGTGCCCAAAGGCTAAAGGTCCATTTGAAGGCACACTCGCTGCTTGTGTAGCCTGTAACGCTGCTTTGTTGTTTAGTTGAGGAGCCCAAACGAAAGCCATTATTATCGTTTTCCCCCCAGTTTTTTTTGGGTGAAATAGTTACAAAGTTACTCAAAGTATTACAATCCGGCATGAAATCTGTCTTGCATTATTGGTAGCAGCTGATTTGTTTATGAGAGGTGTGCTATCAGACTCCCAGAGACCCGAGCCGTATCACAGACACTGACTTCTGCTCTGACAAGCCTTCACAGAAACTAGTTCCTGTTTTAGTTGTGAGGAAAGTAAGCTGTTCCCTTTCGCATCGCATGCAGATCATCTTTATGGTGGGCAGAGGCTATCTGACCCCTGACCTCAGTAAACTCTACAAGAGCTGTCCCAAAGCCATGAAGAGACTCGTCGCCGACTGCATCCAGAAGTCCAAAGACGAGCGGCCGCTGTTTCCACAGGTGAGCTTCACTACAGGTGTAAACACGGACCGGCTTTACTCTAGCACAATCATTGCACGCTGTATGTAGTGTTTCTGTTCTTAAAAAATTATTTCAAATTTGTACACCGCTGTTCATGTCCCAAGTGTGAAATGTGTAGTATTTGCCCAAAACTGATAGAAAATATCAATCTTTTGGATCACAAAACAGCTCAAATATAATGACCTAGGCATTTTGTGTTTATTGTTGTAGTCTGATCCTCAATCAGTTATTAATGTGTCACAAAGCAGAAATAAATGATTGTTCTGCATGTCAGTTATCTGAACGAAATTAAATGATTCCTATCAGTATGATATGGCAATATCAGTTGATCTGATATCTTAAATGTAAATACATTTTTCCCCCCACATTTTAGTATAATTAAATGTCTTAACTGTACAGTGTCACAATGCAAAAAAAGCCAATGCAAAAAAACCTTAATGTCCTAAAATAGGCTTAATTGTTTTATTAATATAATTTTTTGATTGAGTTTGACCCAATATTGGGTCTGCACTGTTAAAACTGTTTAGTTTTTTTTTAAGTTGCAAGATTATTAGAGTATGATTTACGATGAAATACTATTTTAGTCTTTCTGCTTCAAAATGTCATGTTTTCTTTGTAATTGGCTGCAGTTTTCTACAAATTTGTGTCAGTCCTACACTGTTTCAGTGCACCTCAAATAACTCGTCCTCCTGTAACGTGTAGATTTATTGTGCGCTTTTAAACACACGGTAGCTGTCTCTGTGCGTGTGGTGCTGTATGACGAGGGTGTCTGACTCTGCTGGTCTCTCTCACAGATCCTGTCCTCGATCGAGCTGCTCCAGCACTCTCTGCCCAAGATAAACCGCAGCGCGTCCGAGCCGTCGCTCCACCGAGCCTCACACACCGAGGACATCAGTGTCTGCACGCTGGCGCTCTCGGCCGCCTTCAAGTGAAGCGCTGTGGTTTCTCTCTCTACATCTGTATCGCAGCGCTCCAGTGGGATCCTTACTCCACGCTTTCTCATCCTCCTCACAATCACGTGCCTGGAAGCAGTGTATTCCCTAAGTGCCAGTGCGCTGAAGGCCGTGGAGTCGCTCGTGGCTTATCCAAACGCCTCCTAGCACTTTACCATCTTGTGTTTTTAGCTGTCTCTTTGACTGTGTGTATGTTACAGGAATCCAAGAAAGAAGAGTGGGTATTAACGTTATTATGAGACTTATTAGGGATTCGTATTTTTTTTTTGGCTTTTAGTGCTTGTCATGGAAGATTAACTTGTAAACTTGACAGATTGTTTATTCATTGTATTTTAATAAAATTAAGTTAAATACACCACACAAGCTCAGTTTTTAAGATTTGTGCTTGACATTTTAACTTTTTAAAGCAGCAGCAGCAATATTATCCAAGATGACAGTGTTCAATGTTTAGAGAGAGAGTTCACCCAAAAATTACAATTTGGTGAACATGTGTTCATCCTCAGGATCATCCGAGATCAGGATGAGTGTGTTTCTTCATCAGGTTTGTATAAATGTGTCTCTGCATCAGTGTCTCAGCAATGGATGCTCTGCAGTGAATGGGTGCCGTCAGAATGAGAGTCCAAACAGCTGATAAAAACATCACAATAATCCACACCACTCCAGTCCATCAGTTAACATCTGGAGAAGACAAAAGATCAAACACATCCAGCATTAAGATGTTTTGAACTTCAAACTGTTGCTTAACACTAAAATACAAATCCATAATCTTGCTTTGTTCTTTTAATACAATTCTGATGTTGGTCTGAATAAATGCTGATGCACTCATGCTAGTGTGATATTGCTTGAATTCAATATTGAGCATCTGATACAGGTTAAACATGACGAACAGATCAGAACTGAGGGCCACAATTGTGCAATTAACATCAAATACAGTATAGACTTTTCCACATTTTACTGCATTAAAGATTTTAAAAAGCAATTCCAAACGGCACTTATCCTGAATATGGTATAAATAATGTTTACTTGTCATGTTAGAGAAACTGTTTAATTAAAATGAACATTGCATAAACAGTAGTTTATGTAATATCTGTACCGCTCCTCATTAAAAGGGATTTTGTTGTCAGTGTTCTTGACTAAAATAATTCAACATCATGATTTGGACATAGCTTGATAGTCAATTAGTTGTGCTAAAAATATACATTACTAACATAGCTGAATGCATAAATGCAATGTTTAAAATGTAATGTTTGAAATAGTGGCACCCAAATAAATCATCTCATTCAATCTTCTCAGTTTTTCATAAACTAGTGTTGATTATTATTAGTAAACTCTGCAACTCAACTCTTTAACAATTTACTGCAAGACTAAACGTCAAATTAAGTATTATTACAAATGTAAATAATTAAATTGGCAATCCAATATTTAATACTTCAGTTTGAATTACTAATAATTGTGTTGATTACATATTAAATGATTTGTGCAGCACTAAGATGCTTTTTGTTTGTTTTCTGTTTATCACTGACTGCATCTGAATTAAATGACATAGAGTCAGTGGTTTACATTTGATTAACATTAAAAATACCACCAAACTATCACCAAACTAGTGCTTCTAAATATCCGTGCAGCCAGAATTCATGACTAATTACTTTTCTCATATTTACACAAATTGTAGATTTGACTGTATTCTTAAATTCAGTGCTTCAAACTAAATTATTTTGACTTTTTCTTTCTGAAAAAATAAATATATATATATATATATATTAGTGATGTTTTATGACAAATACAGAAAGAGTTTCAACTGAGGTGAAGCGCCTCCTTTCACAGATAACTTCACTTTTGAAGAGCATTGTGCAGCATATTAGTGCCTTTCAGAGCTCATTATTAGTCGTGTGTTATTAGCAGGGTTTGAGAGAAAATGTATTTGAGCGATTCCTTCCTCCTGAGACTCAAGTGATTGTTTCAAAATCACAGGCCACTAAAGACTAAAGAGTTTATTACACTCGCTTCAATGTCACTCAACAACACAATTCAGAAAACAGAATATAATAATCCATAATCAGATTGAGGAGTAAACCAGAAGAGTCAATTCAGTACTATGATATCAGCTGAGTCCAAAATGAAGTAACTAGTATCCAGATGCTCCTAAAATATTGATATATTCACTGGCAACAAAATCAGTGTACATTTTAAAGTTAAATTATTCTGTCTAATGCACTGAGTGTTCAAAATTAAGAGCTCCAACACATGATCTAAACCAGGGATGGGCAACTTTGATAGTGACGAGGGCCAGAATTATTTCTCATTTATACCAAGGGGCCAGATTACTAATCCACGTCTACACACCTTTTACATCGTTTTACTGAATCTCCTTTTTACTGAAGGAAATCAAGGTATAATTAATGTAATTTGTTTTTAAACATATTATCAACTATACAACTTGTGCAGTTATGCTAATACAGAAAGGAAACTTTGTTGTCAGTTGACAGCAATATTACCCCAACAAGCCAATGTAAACATCTTAATTGCATCGTCTGTAAATTTGCAACAAACAAATGTACAGAGGTCTTACTTTTTATTAGTGGCCTACAGAACATTCTCAAAACAACCTAAGAGGTAGTTGAAAAGGGCTAATTAAAAAAATAAACAATTACTCCAAATGGTACCATAGTATAACCAGGTATCTGCAGGATTTTTAAAATCAAATTTAAGACCTTTAAAGACCTTAAATTTCAGTCTTTAAACATTTTTTAAGAAAAGGAAAGAGTCAAAAGTATGAATTGTTATATTAATTTAAACAACTTAGTGTCTTAATTTTTTAGATTTTTGTAATACATTAGCTTCTTGTCGATGCACTGGTTCGCATTTAAAAATATGTAGCAAAAACAGCAGAAGGGCTTATTGAAAATGCATAATCGTTCTCTGCCAGCAGGTGTCACTTTCAGAACGGCAGAATAGAGCGGTTTCCCCGGTAAAGGCTGGACACAAAGCAGCAGCGCCTGACTTTGAAACGTGCAGCGCTCATATTTATTCAGTGAAATCACAGCCTTTTGAAGTTTAATTGACATATTAATCTACATAGCAAATTCTTGTCTTTCTGTCCCCAAATTTAAGACCTCTTAAAATTAAGACTTTTCGTACCATTTAAGAGTTTTCATGGCTTTAAATTTAATCAATTAAACCCACAGAAACCCTAAGAACAGGAACCCCCTAAGAACCCACAGTTCAGTGCAAACATTTCTGTCATGCATTTGGCAAAAAAGATTTGTTTACTATGCATTTTACCTTTGAAATTTGATGCAAGTGCAACTCTGGCGTCCCCGTTGTTTGTGAGCAGTGGAGTGATGGCGACTTAAATAAAAATACAGATTTCCAAACAATCTAAACTATATGGGTATCCCCTTGAACTTGGTAAAAGTATAATCTGTTTACCATCTTGACTGGAGAATACTGTTTTCATGGTCAGTTTTTCATTTTTTATTTGCTAAATGTTTACGAGTTAGAGTGCACGCCCTACTGCGCTGTTATTAGTAGGTGAGTGGTTGAAAACTAGTGACCTCTCCTGTTTGGATACTATTAATGCCATAAACTAAAAGCAATCTTTACGTGACTTACTATTCAAATGTTTTAAAATTGATCATCCGAGTCTAATATAATCCAGCGGGCCATATACAGCCCGCGGGCCGCCAGTTGCCCATCCCTGATCTAAGAAAACTTACGTCAGAAAAAAGTCAGTGAATTGACTTTAAAGGGGACTCAACCCTCTTTTTATTTGTGGTATACTGTCTCAGTTACATTCACACTGGTGTGGTGAAGCCAGACAAATAAATAATACTAATACTAGTAGGCCTCCTTCAGTCGTTCTGGACTATGGAAGATGCACCCTGTCATGAGGTTGTGTCAACGCCTCTGGAACAGCAGCGGCTATGGCTAATTTGCCATACAGGATGTCCTTTGGGATACAGCCATCTTCCATTCAGCATACATGGCCAAGCCAGCGCATCCTGCGTTGTCTCAGCAGCGTGTACATGGTGGGGAGACCAGCACGTACAATGACCCAGGTGTTGGGTACTTTATGCTAAGGATTCGGCGAAGGCAGCGCAAGTGAAAGCTGTTCAGCCTTCGTTCTTGGTTGCTGTATGTTGTCCATGTTTCGCTGCTGACAATGCAGGCGTTATAAACTGCCATTTTGGTAGAAGTTGACAGCTTACGGTTCCCCGAGACACGAGTGGTGAGTCGGCCTAGGGTTGTTGCAGCCTTGCCAATACGCTTGTTTATCTCGGTGTCAAGAGACAGATTGTCGCTGATGGTGGACCCAAGATATGTAAACTGGTGGACAACATCAAGGACGTGGTTGTCGAGAGTAATGACAGGAGGAGTATCCACATCTCGACTTAGTACTTTTGTCTTTTGCAGGCTAATAGTCAGTCCAAAGTCGACACATGCTTGGGAAAATCTGTCCATGAGGCGCTGAAGTTGCTGTTAAGAGTGTGAGATCAAAACCAGCCTCCCCAACACACTCGACCTGCTCCAGTTTGCATACCGTCCAAACCGCTCTACGGACGATGCAATTTCCTCCACCCTCCACCTGGCTCTTACCCACCTAGAAAATAAAGACTCCTATGTTAGAATGCTGTTCATTGACTTCAGCTCGGCATTCAACACAATAATCCCACAACAGCTCATAAATAAACTAAACCTGCTGGGCCTTAACAATTCCCTTTGTAACTGGATCCTGGACTTTCTAACTGGAAGACCTCAGTCAGTCCGTGTCGGCAACAACACCTCGAGCACTACAACACTGAGCACAGGTGCCCCACAAGGCTGTGTGCTCAGCCCGCTGCTCTTCACACTGCTGACCCACGACTGCACTGCCAAGTTCAGCTCCAACCACATCATCAAGTTTGCTGATGACACAACAGTGGTAGGTCTCATCAGCAACAACGATGAAACACACTACAGAGAGGAAGTGGCACAGCTGGCTGAATGGTGTGGCACCAACAATCTGTCCCTCAATGTGGAGAAGACAAAGGAGGTTGTGATGAACTTCAGGAGAAACTCCGTTGACCATCCCCCACTGACCATCGACAGCTCGACTGTGGAGAGAGTCAGCAGCACTAAATTCCTGGGGGTGCACATCACAGAGGATCTCGCCTGGACCACCAACACCATGTCACTCTCCAAAAAGGCACAACAGCGCCTATACTTTCTCCGCCGGCTGAAAAGAGCAAGTCTCCCTCCACCCATCCTCACCACATTCTACAGAGGCACCATTGAGAGTGTGCTGACCAGCTGCATCACTGTCTGGTACGGGAACTGCAGTGCTGCTGACCGCAAGACCCTCCAGCGGACAGTGAACACAGCTGCAAAGATCATCGGTGCCCCTCTCCCCTCCATCCTGGACATCTTCCTTACACGATGCTCCAGCAAAACCAACAGCATCGTGAAGGACTCCACCCATCCCTCCCACAGTCTCTTCCAGCTCCTACCATCAGGAAGACGGTACCGGAGCATCAGAGCCCGCTCCGCCAGACTGCTCAACAGCTTTTTCCCCCAGGCTGTGAGAGCCCTGAACTCAAACCACCCCGCCCCCCTCTGAAACCCCATGCAAACCCCTACCTGCTGAAACATGGACCACCCCCCACACCAAACCTTACCACACCAAAGAAAAAAACTGTATGGAACTTTTTTTTGTGCAATTGGAAGTGTGCTACACACAGGTGAGTGGGCCTGTACAAACCAGCTGTAGTAACACACTCTCCTCTATGTGCACTAGACACTTTACACACACTGCTGCGTGAACACAATCAAAAGACTCAGCAATATATGTATGTTTACATGCTCATGCACTACAAATCATCCTGCACTGTTCCCCAACCAGCTGCTGACTCAAAATGTTTCTCCTTGCACATGTACAGTATTTGTGAAGCATTCGTATAGTTTGAAATCCTCTGATCTCTGAAGAGTGCTCTGTTGTCTACAGATGTACAAATCACTTTTGCTCCATTTGTCACAGATATGTGGTGCTGAAGGGAGAAACTGGTCATTTGCAGGTGAAAAACAGCATTAAGACTCGTAGCAGCAGATTCAAGCCGTTGTCGTTGTGTACTTGTGTTTGTGCTAGAAAAAGCATCTGAGGAAAAATATATATATATATGTAAGAAAACATTCTACATGTGTGCAAATCTCATTGCAATAATTCAGATACTGATCTGTGGATGTACAAAATTAATCCGTGACTTCACATTGTTGATGCAGGTGTGTGAATGTGTTTATATCCAGATTCACTGCAGCAATAAGAGCACAACATGTGAGAGTACGAGCTTCTGGATTTGTGATTCGTAGAATAGGATTTGTGTCTCTGCAATGAAGGATCTGAGAAGGTGTAACTATTGTGTTGTGTTTGTGGAGAGAGAAAAACATCTACAAGTTTGCAACTTTTGTCTGTGGCTTCAATTTACTGATACACATGTGTGGCTATTCTCTACAGATTCTGCTGTCACAGACACTCAGCTGTTATGCACCAAATTTACCTTCATAAACCAAATACTAATATTAGGGACATTCTTTGTTATTTTTTTGTGACCATAAAATAATGTTCTGAGAACGTTGCAAGGTGGTTATTTTATACTGAGTGTGTGTGTGTGTGTGTGTGTGTTACCCACATGTTCCCCTCTACGCTCATCTGTTTGCGGGGTTTATCTGCTTCTGCTCGTGTCCCGTCGGCGTATGCATGCATGTAGAAGCACTTTCCTCCAAACGGACACGTTCCTCTTCCCTGATCGAAGTATTTACAGGGCTTCTTACTGTCAATACAGAAACACATTCAAGCAGATGATATACAGAACACACACGTTTGAACCTCAATGTCAAAGAAATCTGTCCTCATTCTGCAAATATGATATACAGGCAAATAAATCAATCAATAAACAGATGGATGGATGAAAACAGTTCCCATCTACTGGTCTGAGCGCAGATCAAAGGCAGACGAAAGGCTGCTAACAAACGGCATTATGGGAAGACACCAAACTTTTAACCTTTAGCCTCATATTATTCTATTAATTTCTGACTGAACAGTGCAGCTTTAGTGAAGACTAAAGCAGAGATGAGGAGAGGAAACCAGAATGCAGAATTTAATCAATCAGAACTGGCCAAAATTATCATCTGAGTCAGTCATCATATCACCAGGTTCTTATTATGGTTATCTCAAACTATAAAAAAAGTTGCATAAACTTTACATTTAAAAAAATACACACACACACACACATATATATGCATTTTTTTATGTAAAGTTTATGCAACTTTTTTTTAATAGTGACTATTAAAATAATAATGACTGTATGTACATACATATATATATGGCCCAGTCATGGCCAAAAATATCTGCATTTTTGGTAAATAGTATAGTATAGTATAACTTTATTGTCCACCTGAGTGGAAAATTGTCTTTGGCTCACTAACACAAGATAACATACAGAGTAAGATAAAATCACAATAACTAGTCACATACACACATACCATAAGATGAAATAAAAAGATACAGTACAAGCCTTACACACTGCTTAATTACAAAGTTGCTGATTTAATGATTCTAATTGCGTTGGGGATGAAAGACCTCTTAAACACATTTTTATTTGCTAGAGGAACTCTATAACGTCTGCCTGACTTCAAGAGCTCAAACTGGCTGAAGAGAGGACGAGAGCCATCTGCAAGAATAACTCTCGCTGCCTTCTTTGTCCTTTCTACATAACGTTGTGTTAACTGATTCTGAGGCCTGCCAATTATTTTATTTGCCGAGGATACAATTCTGGAAAGTTTGTTCTTGAGTCTGCAGTTTAGATGCTCATACCAGACAATGGATTTATACACAAGTTCCAAGATGTGCTTACTAACACCAAGACCACTAAGCTGTCTGAGAAGAAAAAGTCGCTGAGAGCATATTGTACTCTGAATTATCAGCAAAACTCAACTGAGAATCCAAAGCTGATCCAAGATACTTAAAATGTTCCACAATTTCAACTTGTTGACTCTCAAGTGAAATTGGCTCACATATCACGGCTTGGGCATGATAAACTAACAATGAAGCAACTAAATAATGATTTTGAGAGAGATGGGCGAAAATAGTTAAAGAACAACAGTAACGTGGACTGGGAGAGATGAAAAACATGACTGATCACTCCGCTGCCATTACCAGAAGCCCCTCACCAAACCCATCTTGAGTGTTTGCTGCTAAAAAGCTCATTCTTTAGTTTGATCTGACCATAGATGCCAGTCCCATTTGAAGTTCCAGTCGTGTCTGATAACTGAATATGATGGAGTTTGTTTCTGGAAGAGCTAGGAGAATTTTTATTGAAACCCTCCTGAACATGTGGTGATGTAGGTGCTGTTTGACAATTTATTTAAAGATTTCTGACCCCGAAACTATTTTCTGCAATTCTCCAGCTGTGGTACTTGGAGAGTCTTTAGCCACTCAAACTCTCCTCCTCACCGTGCATTAGGACGATATAGACACACGTCCTCTTCCAGGCAGATTCGTAAGATTATCTGTTGATTAGAAATTATTAATTATTGACCTGATGGTGGAAATGGGGATTTTCACTGCTCTAGCTCTTTTCTTAAAGCCACTTCACTAATTTGTGAAGCTCAATTATCTTTTTCTGCACATCAGAAATATATTCTTTTTTTTTTACTCATTGTGATGGATGATTAAGAAAATTTGGCCTTTGTTTTCCCTCCTATTTATATTTCTGTGAAACAGGAAGCCATGGCTGGATAATTTCATGTTCATAATCACCCTGGAGTGCTCAAAATTGTGAATATGAATGGGAATATACTTCAGAGATATTTTACTCATAAGAATTTCTAGGGGTGCCAATAATTGTGTCCAACGTGTATTTAAGAAAAACATTTATTTCATAATAATATTTCTCCCCATTTTAAATTGTTATTATCCAATGAAAGTTTCGATTTTTGTGAATTTTTAAAATAAAAGATCAAAAGGATTAACAATAAGAGGGTGCCGATATTTTTGGCCATGACTGTGTGTTATATATACATATATAAGAACATTTCAGATGGCACTTAGAGACTTTTGCATATATATATATATATATATATATATATATATATATATAAATATAAATATATATATATATATGAAGAGTTCAGATGCAAAAGCCTCTAAGTGCCATCTGAAATGTTCTCTAATCATATTTACCAAGGGTGCAGATATTTTTGGCCATATATATGTGAACTTTCTTTGTGCATTTGCTAGGTGCAGGAGTGTCCGATGGCTTGTTGGTCTAGGGCTGTGATTCTCACTTAGGGTGCGAGAGGTCCTGGGTTCAAACCTCGGATGACCCTGCTTTGGCGATGCTTTTTTTGAGCAGTATGTGTAAATCGAGCGTGGTGAAATGAATGGTCGGGGGGACTGCAGGTTTGTGCAACCTGTGGCTCGTTGGTCTAGGTGTATGATTCTGCCTTAGAGTATGAGAGGTCCCGGGTTCAAATCCCGGATGAGTCTGGCTTTGGAGCCCCTTTTCTTGAGCAGTATCCGTCCATGCTGCCTTTGAGCGGTTGCTTTGAGCGGTTAACTTGGCATGCTGATGCTGAAATAGCTCAGTTGGGAGAGCGTAATCCTGAAGCTTTAAAGCTCCCAGGTTCAGCTGCGGGTCGTGGGTCAACTGCTTTTCTCAGCATTGTCGCCGATCAATTTCATGCTGTAAGTTAGCACTCTAGAACAGTGGTGGACAGTAAGTATTCTTAGTTACTGTACTTCAGCACAGAGATGGGCACACGTACATCAAAAAGTATTTAGTTACAAATTAGAAATATTTGCTCATCAAAGGTATTTAATTTAAAGCACAAAATACTGGTGTGAGAAATGTATTTAATTAAGATACAATAAATTTGTCATTTGAAAACAGAAAAATAAAAACAATATTTACAAGCAATCATTTGAAGTGCAACAGATTGCATATAAAGTAAATATAAAGTGCAATGCTTTATATTTATTATTACTGGAGTTAGATACACATACACTACCATTTAAAAGTTTGGGATCAGAAAGATTGTTAATGTTTTTATAAAGCAGGCTTTTATGCTCGTCAAAGTTGCACTTATTTGATCAAAAATACAGAAAAAAACTAATATTATGAAATCTTAATGCGATTTAAAATAATGGTTTACTATTTTAATGTATTTTTAATATTTAGTGTATTATGTGTAAGGCAGGTTAAAGAGATGGGTCTTTAATCTAGATTTAAACTGACAGAGTGTGTCTGCCTCCTGAACAGTGTTATTTAGATTGTCCCAGAGTTTAATATCTACAATATTTGATAGTATTCTAGGTATTATCAAATGGCCAGAGTTTTGAGATCGCAGCAGACGTGGAGGACTATAATGTGATAAGAGCTCGCTCAAATACTGAGGAGCTAAACCATTCTGGGCTTTATAGGTAATTAGCAAGATCTTAACATGTATACGATGTTTAACAGGGAGCCAGTGCAGTGTTATGACTATTATGGTCACTCTTCCTGCTTCTAGTAAGAACTCTAGCTGCTGCATTTTGGACCAACTGTAGTTTGTTTATTAAACGCACAGAGCAACCACCCAATAAAGCATTACAATAATCTAGACTCAAGGTCATGAATGCATGAATTAATGTTTCTTCAAGGACCTCTCTAATGATCTCTAACCAGGACATTGTCACAGCCATATACGAGCTCTGTTGTACAAGCAAAGTAAGGCTGGCTGGACAGTTGAGATTCAAGCACAGACCTTGTTTCATTGTACAAAGATACTGTTTAAACTAAACTGAGCTAGACAATAACATCTCTGAACTCAATAATGAAATGCCTTTAACTGAAAATTGAGTGTTTAATCTTATTATTATTCATTACTGACACTCTATCCTCCAATCTGATTCTGTTAAGTGCTTTGACACAATCTGTATTGTTAAAAGAGCTATATAAATAAAGCTGACTTGACTTGAGTGTATTTATAAAGAAATATTGAATGATCTAGAAACATAAATGCTATAAACCTGACACATGTATAGTAAAGTGTTATTCTAACGTGCACATTAGTAATATTCATACTTCTCTCTCTCAGTGTAGAGTGAGTTTCATCTGTTTGATGCGGTCGTTTCTCTGTTGTCAGGCTTGCTGGGTTCAGGTCAGTCTGGGTAACTCTGTTGTGATAGTGGAGAACTTCAGAACAGCAGCGAATGAACTACCAAACTGAGCAGAATTATGATATCGTACCGTTTGAAATATAATACACTGGTATTTTTCCAGTACCGGTATACCGCACATCCCCAGTATGGAGTTTGTGATCGCCCCCAAACACATTCTATAAAAAGCCTGAATTAGGGATGAGCGATAAACAATATCATATCAAGATCGCAATAAAATTAGTTGATAACGATGATAAGCTCTGTAAATTTTAATGCTATATGGATCTAACCGTGTATCACAAAGCAGAAATAAACATGACAACAGTCAGTGCATGCTGCAAGTCTTAAAGGGCACCTTTTGTGCAAAATTCACTTTTACATGTTGTTTGAACATAAAATGTGTGTTGGCAGCGTGTACACAAGCACGCTATATTGATAAAAATCAACCCGCTCCTTATTTTAAATCCCTTTAAATCATAAGCACGGTCTCAGAACAAGTCATTTGCAGAATCTGCAAACCGTGACGTCACATTTCACAAGCCCCGCCCATGACTGTTGACGGACACTTCTGTATTAGCCGAGACAGCCACACACAATCTGCCATGTTTATCTTCACGCTAGTGCATTGAGAGCATTCAAGTAAAACATGTCTGCTTATTAACGCTATAGATGTAATTCAGTCCAGAGCAGTGATTGATTTTCTGCTTTTACATTTATGCATTTAGCAGACGCTTTGGATTTACATTGCATTCAAGTTACAGTATTTACATTTTATCAGCTCTTGCTTTCCCTGGGAATCAAACCCATAACCTTGGCGTTGCTAGCGCCATGCTCTACTATTTGAGCTACAGGAAAGCTTTTATTTTATTGTTTGGGTCATATAGACCAGTTTGGAGTAGATGTCAGAGCTACATCACTTGCAGCTGCGTTCACATTGCGGTGGCAGAAAAACACTGGGAACATGTGGAGGGAAACAGGTCAAATCCATGGATTAAGAGAAAAAATGTGCCTTTGGATGACAATCAGAATGCAAATCATTTTTATAGAATACTGTTGTCAAAGACGCCATTTGAAGCTAATTGCAGACGTTGCAATTATTGCATTGATACACGCTACTAACAAGGTGCATCATAAATTAACAATTATTTAATTATTATATTTAACAATTGCAAATAGCAGCTAACTTAATTCATGTGCTGTGTGTACTGCTAGGCATCTTTGGTTTCCTCTTTTTGTGTAATTTAGATGGACAATGTGTGCCTTGTTATCATTTAAATTGCTTATCAAAAGTTGTTAAAGTTGCCAAATAAATTAAAAAAATGACTAAATTTGTTGCCAAGTGCTTTCCCAAGAAAAAGTTGCTAAATGTAACAACAAAATTGCTAAGTTGGCAACACTGCAGCTGTAAAGACACAGCCCTATTCTGGAAAAGGGGTGGGGGAGCAGCAGCTCATTTGCATTTAAAGAGACATGCACGAAAACAGCCGGTTTCTGCTTCCATTCTAAATAGGTTTTTCAAAATGATATAATAAATGATATGTGGGGTATTCTGAGCTGAAACTTCAGACACATTTCTCTTCCCATTATTAGAATGCACATAAACAGCACAAACTATCGCATGAGAAGTTTTTTGGTTGTTACATATAAAAACATCTACTTATCTAACAAAAGTTATATCTTGTTCATTTCATCTGTGGCAAACATTGAGTGATTGCAACAACAGGAAGCAGAAGGTTTATTTGATTTCTAGGGCTGCCTTTTAAACTTGTCTCTGACTACAAGCATCAGAAGAATAGAGCAAGCTCAATGTCAATTTAATCAACAGAAGGTATAATATAGTAGTCACAGGAACACAAATGCAATCTGTGGCACCATTTATTGACATAAGATGCACAATATTCATGAATAAAATAAAAATCATCTGTGATCTCACTGATAAATGCATTAATATTAGACAAAATTGGCACTAGCAGCTACAAAATCAATTTAATGTGACATTGGCAACAAAGAAAAAATGTAAATGAATTAATGCAATAAACACAAAAAAGCAGTTTAGTGAAGCACAACTATGTTATGATTAGAAGGTATTTATGATACACAATTTGATATTTTTGAGAGTATAGGTAAGAAAGTCTTCTATCACCTAGCATTAACAACTCCATCACACTCAAAAGTTTCTATTGTATGTACAATATTAAATCAGATTTTGTAAGAGACTCCATGAGATTCCTTTTCCACAGACGTCTAATGTTTCAGTAAATCAAAGAAATTAAAGTTCAACCTAAGCATTTAAATAAGATTTCAAAGTCTACAGTCAAACAACATTAGCCTGACAACATATCCAAAGCCCAGTAACAATTTTCAAAAATAAAATTAAGACTATATCAAATCACATAAAATATAATCAAACTATGTAATCAGATTCATAATGAAGCTGCTGACATGTATTCAGCTCACAGATGTTTTCACTCTTATGAAAATTACTTCTTCTCCTTTTTCTTTTCCTAAAAAACAAAAGTAGTAGTTACACATGGACCGAAGCAGATATAAATAATGATTCTGTTATTGACAGCACAGAGCTGATGCAGTTATGATGTTTCAAATACCTTCTCATTCATAGAGAGGATGATAACAAGCTTTCTGAAGATGGTCACAAAGTCCAGGAAGAGGTCAACACAATGCCTTCATTTAAAAACAAAAAACAGTGCCATTTATTCCTCTTTGCATTCCTTTTTCATTATGCACCACTTGTGGATGGATCATTTAAAAAATATATATTTTAAGGCACAATTAAATGGGATAAAATAGAGCAAACAAGTATTCTAAGTCTTGTGTAAATGAAAGATCAGTGATCTGATTTAGATCATATTTTACTCTGAAGAAAACAAAAACAAATATTGTGCATTCCTAGTTTATATTAGTATTTTACAGTTTATCAGTATAGGTTGATATTGGGTATTTATTGGCAAGATTTGGACACTTACCTGTGGACTGTCATTTATGACTATTCAAAACAAGTTTAAACCCAATTTATAAAACCCAAAACAATATTAGCCCAATTTACATTCACACAATACATCGTCGTCATGTCAAGCAGTTTAAATCTGCTTATATGGTCATGGAAATGCACAGCTGTTCTTACATTTATATGTTTACAGATGCAATACATAAACCTGAATGCTGTTTTCTTGTATTAATAAATGCTGCTGTGTGAATTAAAGAAACAGTTCACCCAAAAATGCTACAAAAAATACTTTCATGGCCTGATATACTTTCGTTAAAAAGGCCAATATAAGCAAGCAGCGGTTAACCTTTAGCAAACATCCTGACGCTGCGGAGAGTGAAGTTTAGATGCATGTGTAAATATATGCTGCACGCTTTCCTCTCAGTAACAAAACAAACACCAATGGCAGCATGGGAAAACAGCAGTTAAGAAAGCATCTGATCATAGCAATGGGGATTTTTGCACGAGCTTTGCAATCAGCACTACAGTAAAATCACTTCACGTCATATTTTTATAACACTTTACACAGAAGACTGCTTTAAAGCAAGCAACTTTAAAGTATTAAACATGAAGAAACAGTGTCAGTGTTGCATCTGGTTAGAATTACAACTTGATTTTCTGCTATAAAGCAGCTCTATATATAAATCAATAATGTATAGACTACTCAATATTTTAAGAATTAGCAAAAGCTGAACAATAGATCAAAGAATATTGATTAATCAATTAATTAGTTGATGTATCATTCTAAAAATGTTTTAAATTAATTCATTATCAAAATAATTGTTTGTTGCATCCCTAATAAACATGCATCTTCTCCAGATGTTAACTGATGGACTGGAGTGGTGTGGATTATTGTGATGTTTTTATCAGCTGTTTGGACTCTCATTCTGACGGCACCCATTCACTGCAGAGCATCCATTGCTGAGACGTGCAATAAAATCATCTCAGTCCGGAATCAAGCACAACCATTAAGTTAGTAGCTATGGGGTTAGCCACAGAATTACTTTTCATATCTCGTCTTTTCACATAATGCCTTTCAGCTAGTGCATATTAAAATGGTTAAATAGGATTAATTATATATGAATAATTATTGGTATATTGGTAAACACAGTAAACCTCTATGCCTTACCAGATGTAATCTTTGTCTCCCATTTCTGCCTTCTCAATAATTAGCTGCGTGTCAAACAGCACGAAGCCACACATGATGGCCAGGCCCAGATACACATGAGCCTGAAACACACAAACAAACAAAATTGTTACACAAACTAATCCAGAACGCGGCTGCAAGATTAATTTTTAATGAGCCAAAAAGAACACGTCACATCTAAGTTTATCAGTTTGCACTGGCTACCATTAGCTGCTCGTATAAAATTCAAGGCATTAATGTTTGCCTACAAAACCAGCACTGGCTCTGCTCCTATATTCATTACTTCAGACTTATGTGCCTCTAGCAGCTTGCGTTCTGCAAGTGAACGTGGCTTTATTGTTCAGCCCAAAGAGGCACACAATCACTTTCACAGACTTTTACATGAACTGTTCCCTCCTGCCCAACTCAATCCCAGCAGCTGAGTCCTGAACCATCTTCAAGAATCAGCTGAAAACACATCTCTTCCATCTTTATTTGACCCTCCAACTCTAGCACTCTCTATTCATTTACTAACTGCTTGCTTTCTTAAAAAAAACACTAACACTTGCTTCTCTAATCTTTGTATATTCTGTTTGTTTTCTTTTTATTTATTATAAGAAAACCTTGCTGCGTGTACAGTGCTAAGCTAAATGAGAGTTGTTATAGCGCTTGCATGTTATTGCTGTTTTGTTGGTTTTGATTGCTTCCACTGTCCTCATTTGCTACTATAATGTAACTATCACACAACTTCATCCCTTGCGTCCATACAGTCACATCATATACCTTAAAGACTATTGCTGAGGCGAAGAACATATTGAGAACAGAGACGAGCAGAAGAACAGTCAGCCCTGACATCAGAGTGCCTTGAAGAAAAATACATCAAAGCATAGTTACAGGTCAAAAACAAACAACTGTACATGATCAATGACCAGCGTAATTAGAAGATTTTTAATGTGTACCTCCCAAGAAGAGATAACTTCTGCGCTGTGCATAGAGGGCACTCAATGTGAAGCAGGCAAAGATGACAGAGGTGCCCAGGAAAGCAGTCAAGATGATGCTACAAAAATGAATACAATCATTTGCCATGTGTTAAAAAATATCCTGATGTGCAGTTCCACAGAGCCACTGAGTACAGTCAAAGCTAGCAATCAGTACATGACATGACACACAATGACATGAAACAATTCAGGGAAGCAACAATCCCAGTTATTGTTATTCTTCAGAGATTTATTCCATTTTACATTGCATCACTTACACAGCAATGGATGCTCTGCAGTGAATGGGTGCCGTCAGAATGAGAGTCCAAACAGCTGATAAAAACACCACAATAATCCACACCACTCCAGTCCATCAGTTAGCATCTGGAGAAGACTAAAGCTCAAACTAATCCAGCATTAAGATGTTTTTAACTCAAATACGAGCCTATAATCCATAATAACTCTTCCTCCAGAGAAAAAGTGTTCTGGTCTGAATCAGGAGAGAAATCTGCAGATCAAGCAGCGTTTACAAGCCAAAACAGCTCTAAACTAATATGTGGCTGGATTTTGATGTGAGAGACAACAGGAGATGCACTTCTTCACTGGAGGAAGAGTTATTATGGATTATAGACTCTATGGTATTTTAGTTAAAAACATCTTAATGCTGGATTTGTTTCAGCTTTTGTCTTCTCCAGATGTTAACTGATGGACTGGAGTGGTGTGGATTATTGTGATGTTTTTATCAGCTGTTTGGACTCTCATTCTGACGGCACCCATTCACTGCAGAGCATCCATTGCTGAGACACTGATGCAGAGACACATTTATACAACTCTGTTTACATGAAGAAACAAAAGGATGTAATGGTGAAGTGTAAAAACATACAATCTACTGCACTTTCCTGCAGCGCTGCAGTTTAAAATTGATGTTCTTTTAATTCAGATGCGAGGTCATGCTGTGACGTATCGATCTGCTGTTGGTTACAGGGTATCATGGGATGCAAATTCACAGGCCAGAGTTCACCCATCTTGAACTTTGGAACGCAGCAAATTGCAAAAGTTTTCACACGGGCTTGCGTTTCCGGTCTGGCGCTTTCGTGTGCGTATGAATGGAAGTCAATGGAAGGAAAAGTGCAGTGCGACCGCCCCTTAAGGCTGATTTTTTTAAGAAACCCTGTGCTCTGGGAATATTACCTCGGGTTGACACTAATGACGTAGTCCATGAGCGGGCCGAGTCCGAGACCTGTTTAAGGCACAGATTGAAATGTTGAGTTAAGCGTTTTAAACACATGATCTAGGAAATAAAGCTGTAAAAAAAAAAAAAAAAGTTATAAACATCTCACCTGTGAAGAAAGCAAAAGCAGCGAGGATGGCCAACCTCTTCTTCTCTGTCTGAGGGCTGTGAGGGGTCATGGCAAGCCAACCCATCATAGCCAGTGATCCAAGCATGGTCAGCCCACCCTGAAAGACAATATCATGATAATGCGTATTAGAGATCTGCTTTACAAGAGCCTGTGTACTAGCCGAGGTCCTGTAGTATTTTATATGCTCTACTACACTGCCTTGTGAAAGTAGTCGTACCACTTCTTTCTGTCCCCCCACATTTTGTTATGTTGTTGCTTTATGTACGTAGATAACACTACACTTCAAATGAAGTTAACGTGTGGAAAATTCATTTCAACTGGTATTATATGGACAGGCACACAAACCTCTCAATAAAAGATCTAACAATGAATATCAGAGCAAAAAGCACGCCCTAAGGTCAAAAGAACTGCCTGTAGAGCTCACAGACAGTGTTCAGAAAACATTCTAATGATATCTGGTGTGCTTGATGTTCAGACATTAATATTCTGGTGTTTAGAATGCTAATGTGAAATTCTGTGAGAGCTGAAAGAACTGAGCACTACACTGGAATATCATGCCCTGATGTTTTATTACTGGCTGACTGATGAATTATTTGTGACCAGAAACACCAGAGACTGGAAATGTAAAGCACTGTCGGGCAAGACTTCCGCGTTTAGTAAAAGGTGGATTAGATTGTGTTTTATTAATGTCTACACCTACCCCAAATAATAATGCAAAAACAGTAGTTATTGTTGTACAGTGTGACAAAAATGATGCTTTATTGTTGTGCGCATGCCAATTGACATTTATATATTTAGTCCCATTTCATTAATCAATGTTTTTGCTGCAGACCTTCAATGATCCAATTCAACCATACTAAGTTAAAATGATACATATGGGTTTCATTTTAGTTATTGTTTAGTGTTGAACTTTCTTCTCCTGCATCATATTCTTCATGTGATTAGTTTGAGCGGCGTCCTCTACTGTACAGACCTGAATCTACATCTCCTTCAGTCTGAAGCGGATTCACTTCACTTTTGGTGTGAAAAGGGCTTTTATTATTAAAAACAAACAAGCAAGCCCTGCCCAGATTTAAAAAAGTAACTCAAAAGAAACATAACGCATTACTTTCCATAAAAAGTAAATAAGAAACATATTTAGTTACTTTTTTTAAGGGAGTAACACAATATTGTAATGCCTTACTTGTAAAAGTAACTTTCCCCAACACGGTTTATGACTATAGCAAGTACATGCAACCAATTTTTGTTCAATGTACATGGTATGATAACCATCAAATGTAATATGATATTCCGTGAATCCTAGTTCCGTCAACTACGAGTGAGAAATGCAAAGCATAGAGCTGTTACCTGAAACACTCTTGTGATGATGTAGATGTAGGAGCCGGTGGCTGCCACCAGTAAACACACAGCCAGACTGGCGTAGACATTCTTCAGGTGCTGCTGAGTCGAGCGAGAGCTGACCAGAAAAACACACAGATACGAATCAGAAAAACACTTACAACCGCTTTAACACATCATTCCTTTCTAGGGATATAACGATATGTGACCCTGGAGCACAAAACCAGTCATAAGGGTCAATTTTTCAAAATTGAGATTTCTACATCATCTGAAAGCTGAATAAATAATCTTTCCATTGATGTATGGTTTGTTATGATAGCACAATATTTGTCTGAGATACAACTATTAGAAAATCTGGAATCTGAGGGAGCAAAAAAATCTAAATATTGAGAAAATCTCCTTTAAAGTTGTTCAAATGAAGTTCCCAGCAATGCATATTACTAATCAGAAATGAAGTTTTGATATATTTACGGTAGGAAATTTACTAAGTATCTTCATGGAACATGATCTTAATATCCTAATGATTTTTGTCATAAAAGAGAAATGTATAATTTTGATCCATACAATGTATTGTTGTCTATTGCTACAAATATACCTGTGCTACTGATGACTGCTTCTGTGCTGCAGGGACACATTTATCAATATGGCGATATCAAAACTGTCTCAATACTATCTTGGTCTTCCGGGCAAAATACAAGTTTTTCAAATATATGTGTTTTGGGCCATTATGCTTTGGCACAGTATCTCTCAAACGAACTCAAACTGAAAGCACAATATGGCTTAATCTCTTCATCAGTCCTTGTTTTCCTGCGTGTTTTATAGCGAAGCGCACCCGTGCGATCAGCTGGTGATCTGGTGTTTTCTGCGTCTCAGAACAGCTTTGTTCACACTGAATGAATGCAGAGAACTCCTTTATTTCACGTGCTGGGAGTTTAGCACGTGTTTGGGAACACAGCGGCCACCAGTTAGGCTTTATTTCAGCGGCAGATGATCACAGCTTTTCACTAGATTTGTAGCGAGACCTGTTTTTGTAACCAAGTTTTCACTGAAGCTGGAGTTTTCCTTCAAAATAAAAGCTTTACAGCTGTTTCTGTCAAAATAAAAGCTTAAGTGCAGCATGAATTACTGACAGCTAGCAGTTTAAATGCAGTCCAGATTCAAAATATCTCTTTCAAGAGTAGAAATAAGGAAAGAAGTATTGTCATTTCCTTACAGTAGTGTAAAGCAAAAATTATATACCTACGAAATATTCATTTTCATTTATTTTACAGTGCAACTGCTTTACAATATATGGCTTCTATTGTTTGTCTTCCTAAATCAGCAGTGTGAATGTAATTTAGACTGAGACCGTATATGACAAATAGAAATGGGTCTGAGTCCCCTTTAAAGTTCAGCTACAAGTCAATTCACTGACTTTCTTAAGAACACGGGTTTTCTTAAGAACACGGATTGGAGCTCTTCATTTTGAACTCTCCCAGTGCAATAGAGAGAATCATTTAACTTCAAAATGTACAACATTTTTTATTTCTTCCCAATTCTTCTTTTTAAATATTGCAATAAATATCCTATATTGGACTTCATATTGTGAGATTTTGATGTCGTTACATCAGTATTCCTTTCGTTACAATGTATTATACAATTCTAGTTATTGTAGAGTAGATACAATAAAATCTGAACCACGGGCATCATGAATATCATACAGACCTGTACACGTGTAAAAATGACAGAAGTGATCAAAACAAACTTACATTTGAGAGAACTTAAAGAGAGCATCAAAGTTTATGCTGCGATCAAACACGTTCATTTTTCTGCTGCTTTAGTGATCACAGGAAACCAGCTACATGAAGACACAGAAAACAGAAGAGATGGTTTCAGCAAAAATATTGATCATCACTATCACATCACAATCAATCAAGTGGTCCTGTTCACTAAGAGGCTGGAATGCAATACTTGATTTTTGCCCAGATTTTCCACCTATTGTCGACACTATCTGCCAAAAGTGAAAGCCAGTCTGCAGCTTTAAGTTGACAGATTTCATAGAAAATTGCATTGCTTATAATGTTCCCAGACTCCATCCAGTCGGACGGTAAGGCCCATGTTTCAGCAGGAGTGTGTGAGATCCTCAGTCGTTTAGTGTATGATGGGCAGGTTTCCTCTGTCACTATTACAACATCAGTACAATCCAGCCTTAATGTGTTTCTTGTAACAATTTCTTTACATCAGTTACATTAAAACACAGATTGGTCTAATTTGAAGGCAAAAAATAAGATGGATTATCTCTTGGCTATGTGCTAGTTGGCCAGACTATTTCTAAAGGGTCAGTTCACCCAAAAATGAAAACTCTTGACATCATTTAGCCTAACAAGTGGTTCAAAACCAGTGTGAGTTTCTTTCTGCTGGTGAACACAAAAGAAGTTATTTAGAAAAATGTAGGTAACCAAACCGTTCCTGGTAGTCATTCACAACAACGAAATAAAACAATGGAAGTCAGTGAGGATCACTGTTGGGGATAACTCATTACAAGTAATGTGAGTTACATAATCAGATTACTTTTTCAAGTAACTAGTAAAGTAACACTATTCAATGCTGTGTTTTTCTGGATATTTGATAGTTTTTTATTACCTATTTACTGCACAAATACTCAACTACGGCATAAATTGTCTTATGAAAAATGTATTATTTATGAACAAATCACTTAAATGATGACCTAAAGGTTTCTAGATATCGGCCCATGTGTTAGTGATAGAATACTGCCATCTGCAGGTTAGAGGAAAAACTGTAGGAATTACAGCCGAGGTCCATAGGGACTCGTTCATTTTCAAGTCCATTTTTCTCCATGTTTCAGCTTCTCCTTGCAACTTTATGATATATATTTAAACATTCTAAAATATATTAAAAATATAGATTTTTGTCAAAGGTTAGAATTTGTTGTTGTCTGGTGGCTTTTGAATTGTCTGCTTTTGCAAATTACATAAGTTTGCAGAAATGTCTGTCTGTGTGTGTGTGTGTGTGTGTGTGTGTGTGTGAGAGAGTATGTGTGTGTCTCTCTGTGTGTGTGTGTCTCTGTGTGTGTGTGTGTGAGTGTGTGTGTCTCTGTGTGTGTGTGTCTGTGTGAGTGTCTGTGTGTGTGTCTGTGTGAGTGTCTGTGTCTGAGTGTCTGTGTCTGAGTGTCTGTGTCTGAGTGTCTGTGTCTGAGTCTGAGTGTCTGTGTCTGAGTGTCTGTGTCTGAGTGTCTGTGTCTGAGTGTCTGTGTCTGAGTGTCTGTGTCTGAGTGTCTGTGTCTGTGTGAGTGTCTGTGTCTGAGTGTCTGTGTCTGAGTGTCTGTGTCTGAGTGTGAGTGTCTGTGTGAGTGTCTGTGTGAGTGTCTGTGTCTGAGTGTCTGTGTCTGAGTGTCTGTGTCTGAGTGTCTGTGTCTGAGTCTGAGTGTCTGTGTCTGAGTGTCTGTGTCTGAGTGTCTGTGTCTGAGTGTCTGTGTCTGAGTGTCTGTGTCTGAGTGTCTGTGTCTGTGTGAGTGTCTGTGTCTGAGTGTCTGTGTCTGAGTGTCTGTGTCTGAGTGTGAGTGTCTGTGTGAGTGTCTGTGTGAGTGTCTGTGTGAGTGTCTGTGTGTGAGTGTCTGTGTCTGTGTGAGTGTCTGTGTCTGTGTGAGTGTCTGTGTCTGTGTGAGTGTCTGTGTCTGTGTGAGTGTCTGTGTGTGAGTGTCTGTGTGAGTGTCTGTGTGTGAGTGTCTGTGTGCGAGTGTCTGTGTGCGAGTGTCTGTGTGCGAGTGTCTGTGTCTGTGTGAGTGTCTGTGTCTGTGTGAGTGTCTGTGTGTGAGTGTCTGTGTCTGAGTGTCTGTGTCTGAGTGTCTGTGTCTGAGTGTCTGTGTCTGAGTGTCTGTGTCTGAGTGTCTGTGTCTGAGTGAGTGTCTGTGTGAGTGTCTGTGTCTGAGTGTGAGTGTCTGTGTGAGTGTCTGTGTGAGTGTCTGTGTGAGTGTCTGTGTGAGTGTCTGTGTGAGTGTGTGTGTGAGTGTCTGTGTCTGTGTGAGTGTCTGTGTCTGTGTGAGTGTCTGTGTCTGAGTGTCTGTGTGAGTGTCTGTGTCTGTGTGAGTGTCTGTGTCTGTGTGAGTGTCTGTGTGTGAGTGTCTGTGTGAGTGTCTGTGTGTGAGTGTCTGTGTGAGTGTCTGTGTGAGTGTGTGTGTGAGTGTCTGTGTCTGTGTGAGTGTCTGTGTCTGTGTCTGAGTGTCTGTGTGAGTGTCTGTGTGTGAGTGTCTGTGTCTGTGTGAGTGTCTGTGTCTGTGTGAGTGTCTGTGTGTGAGTGTCTGTGTGCGAGTGCCTGTGTGCGAGTGTCTGTGTGAGTGTCTGTGTGTGAGTGTCTGTGTGAGTGTCTGTGTGTGAGTGTCTGTCTGTGTGTGAGTGTCTGTGTCTGTGTGAGTGTCTGTGTGTGAGTGTCTGTGTGAGTGTCTGTGTGTGAGTGTCTGTGTGTGAGTGTCTGTGTGCGAGTGTCTGTGTGCGAGTGTCTGTGTGCGAGTGTCTGTGTCTGTGTGAGTGTCTGTGTGTGAGTGTCTGTGTGTGAGTGTCTGTGTGAGTGTCTGTGTGAGTGTCTGTGTGAGTGTCTGTGTGAGAGTGTCTGTCTGTGTGTGTGTGTCTGTCTGTGTGTGAGTGTCTGTGTCTGTGTGAGTGTCTGTGTGAGTGTCTGTGTGTGAGTGTCTGTGTGAGTGTCTGTCTGTGTGTGAGTGTCTGTCTGTGTGTGAGTGTCTGTGTCTGTGTGTGAGTGTCTGTGTGCGAGTGTCTGTGTGCGAGTGTCTGTGTGCGAGTGTCTGTGTGCGAGTGTCTGTGTGCGAGTGTCTGTGTGCGTGCGCGCGCGCATGAGATAGAATGTTCATTCCAATTTGCATTTGTGCTCTAGATCCAGGCCTTTATAAAAATGTAAAATATTTCAGATTTATACTGGGTTTACTACTTTTTTTTGACAAAGGAAACAAAAAATAATCATTTTTTAAACTTTTCCCATTCATTTTCAATGTGGGGTCAATCTAACCACAAGGAGCTTAAACAGTAATTTTTTTACACACCTTTAGAACAACCAAATCAAATCCAGATGCTCTGTGTGTGTTTAGATAGATTATTTAGGAAGAGTCTCATGCCCCTGAGATGAAGGGAACACTTTTAAAAAATAAAAGAAAACTCCATTGGGGTCAGATAGACACCAAGGACCGATTAAGAAAATATCTGAGTTACTTTTTCAAATAAGTAATGCAACTGGAGAACAGGCTCAGAAATAAAGGTATCTGGGGGAAAATGACACAAATTAATAAAAATGCCCCACAAAATTCAAGAAGTGGGTGCAAAAAAATGCCTCAGTATGATATTTTGTTTTCATAGATTAATTATAACATACAATCTATTTAAGCAATATCACATGAGTTCTGTTTTTCCTGAATATTAGCAGAATTACAAAGAGATTTTAATGTCCTAAAACTAAACTAAAAGTTAACATTAGGTGACTCTGCAGATACAGTATTGTCCAAACAAATCTCTGAACTACAAACATTGGTGTTTAGTTTCTGAACCAATGATTCCAGAAGCCATTCATGAAGCCACACATGATTAAAAAGTGAAACCTGCACGGAAAAGTTTTCATGAACAAATCATCATTCACTAACAACATTTGTACAAATATTTAAAAAAGATAATGCATCTTAACACAGTTATATACAAAACACATGTTTCACCTTAGGATAATAGTTAGCCTATATAAATGTACATTTCACCTTTAAAAGAGTACGGGAATGTTGCTTTAGCGCCTATCCCTTATGAAAATTAACCATGGATTTACTACAAATAAAAAAAGAAACATGGTTACTATAATTAAACCATGGTAACCACAAATTCGCCATGATTTTGCTACACTAAACACAGTTTAACCACGGTATTTGTAGCAAAGCTGTGGTTACACAAGTCCTAATCAATATGCCTACACTGTTACTCTCATAAAGCACGCTTGACTTCCGTAAGGAACAGCTGGAGGTGCAATCAGAGCTAATCAGAGCTAATAAGAGCTAATAAGAGCTAATAAGAGCTAATCAGAGCTCTGTGTAAATGCAGATTTGTGGTGTTTGAAGGGAAATACAACTGCTCTTCAGCAATAATTTTATAGCTAACAATATCGATGGTAAATGTGACTTCAGTGCATTTGAATTGACTAAAACGACTACTAATTGACTTTATTTTTGCTAGGATAAGAGTAAACAACACAAGCAGGACAAGGTCGACTAAATATGACTAGCAACGACATTTTAGGTAAGAATACAAGTAATTAAAATTAATAGCTGACGAAATCAATAAATAGCGTGTTAATAGAAAATATTGCGTTAAATGTCACTTTTGTTGTTGTTGTGAAAGGGTTGCCGGAAATGACGTCACTGTTCCCTGTAGCTGCTGTAAACACCGTGGTTTCTGTCTCTGGTCAGTGTTAACCTTTGACCTTATCTGACCGCCACTGAGACGAAGATATGCTCCTACCCTGTGTAGACTATAAACAACCCTCCAAATAACATATTATCATTATTACTACAGTATAAGTACAGTAACACAGAGCGTGTCGTGTTGTAATCTTCTGCTGTATTTAACACGACGCGCTGCTCTCGCTCACTGCGTTATGGCTAACGTTAATCCTAACTTCTTCGTCATACATTTGATTTCTCCTCATTCCATAAATATTAAGTTCATTTTATTACCATAAGATGTGAAAGTACGTCTCTTCTCGTGAAGGCCTGGAATCAACGACACGTACAGCGATTGACAAACGACGCGATGACGTCCCACGCACGCTCTTCTTCTTCTTCTTTGAGTTTTCTCGGCGAGTTACAGACCAACATTAAAGCTGCTTACCGCCACCTACTGTATGGCAGTGTGTACAATCATGGCGTCATTGATCTTATTTTAGATTCTTCTAAAACCAAATTTCAAGATTTATGGATGGCTCATGGAAGCTGGTGTTTGTATCCTTAAAAATAAGTTTAATGGGAAGATTGTATGCTCTGATTGTGACCCAAATGGCCGTTATATTTGCCTTGTAATAGAAATTTCAAATTTAATGTGTATTATTGTTAATATTTATGGATACAATCAACAAAAAGAAAACGAAAAACTTATTGTTCAAGTGGAAGAACATGTTTTGAAGTTACTAACTAAATACCCAAATTCTTTTTTAATTTTTGGAGGGGACTTTAATGTGTCTTTGGATAACATCTTAGATAGATGGCCTCCAAAGTCACCTGATAATTCACATCTTTATTTAAAGACGTTTATGGAACGATTTTCTTTAGTTGACAGCTGGAGAGAGACACATCTTCTCAAAAACGTTTTACTTGGTGCAATAATTCTCTTTCAAAGCAGTCTCGGATAGATTTATGTCTTATCTCTAGAGATGTAACTAACTCTCAGTCTGGCATTATTCCATCACCACTTTCTGATCACAAATGCATCTCTATATTTATTCATTTTTCAGATACTCTTTATCAGCATAGAACTACTTCCTATTGGAAACTAAATATTTCATTGCTTAATTATAAAGAAGTAAAGGAAAAAATAGACTTTATAATTTGCAGTTATTGGAAAAAAGCTAATAAAGAAAATAATTTTGGTAGTAATTGGGAGTTAGCAAAATATGAAATTGGTAAATTTTTACGAACATTTAGCAGTAAATTGGCGAAAAAGAAAAAAAATGATGAGAGTATTATAATATATAAAATTTCAGGTCTTTTATCTAAGTCTATGTTGTCTGATACTGAAAAAGTTGAACTTGCACATTATCAACATGTATTAGATGAGTTTTACAAACAAAACGCTGAGGGAGCATTCGTTAGATCGCGGAAAAGATGGATGGAAGAAGGTGAGCACAATTCTTCTTATTTTTTTAGATTAGAAAAGCAACAAATAAAAAAAAATCTGATTGGAAAGCTTATGATTGATGATAGTCTCTGTGAGGACCAGAAAAGCATTGCCAAGTTTTGTGCCAAATTTTATAATGATTTATATACATCTAAATTTAATAAACAACATGCTTTTGATTTTTTTGAATCTTTATCTTGTATAAATAAATTGAGTAATGCTGATCAAAATTTTTGTGAGGCTCCCATTACTTTAAAAGAAGTTGAAGAAGCAATTAAATTATTGAAAGTAAATAAATCTCCCGGCACAGACGGTCTCACATCAGAGTTCTATCATATGTTCAGTAAAAATATAGCTCCCTTCTTGCTCAGAGTTTATGTGGAAAGTCTTTTCTTCCTCCTACTGTATGCCAAGGTTTGATTACCTTCATTCCCAAGCCAAATAAAAATACTACTTTATTAGATAATTGGCGTCCAATAACGTTGTTAAACAATGATTATAAAATAATTGCTTTAATATTAGCCAAAAGATTAAAAGGGATATTACATTCTATCATTGATGAAACACAATCTGGCTTTATGCAGGATAGACATATATCTAATAATATAAGATTAATATTAGACATTTTAGATTATTCTGATATAATTAATGATGATGGTTACATCTTTTTTTTGGACTATTATAAAGCCTTTGATACTTTAGAGCATGGTTTTTTATTTCAAGCCCTTAAAGAAATCGGTTTTGGTGCTAATTTCTGTAAAATGGTTAAAATGTTATATAAAAATAGATCTTTGTTTTTTAATCAGTGGTTTAATAATGGTTTGCTTTTAGTAAGTCAGTTATTTAACAGCAGAGGTTTATTAATGACTTATATAGAATTTATTTCAGAATATAACATACCAGTTAGTCCAAAGGAGTTCGCCATTGTTATGGGAGCAATAACATCAGGAATCTGTATGCTCTTCAAAAATAGCAATCACTCCTGTTAAGCTAAACGCGTCTCTCACTGCTGTTTTCACTCATTACATACAAGCTTCCTGACACTTTTTTCATGTAAATGACACGCTTTTGTTGAATATTTACTTTATAGCAATGGTTTAGTGTCTTCGGAAAAAGTCCGTTAGCATCTCAACCGTGAGGCTAACTATAAGAGCTAACTATAGACCTGAGCTCTTGTTTCTGAAAGTTTGGGCTTTTAATGGCATCTTATGTGTAGATGAGCGTTTTTTATATAAAGGTTTTGCTGGCAAGTTGTCAAAGGATGAATGAAGTAAACTAATTGAACCCAAAAGTATGTAACTTAACGTTACTGTACAGTTAATCGGATACATCTCTTACACAGAGCGTGAAAATGGGCTGAAACTTAAAACAGGTTTTGATCTTTAAACACATACTGATACATGTTCTGTGATTTCAGAAGTGTCAGAAAAAACCCTCTATGACAGGAGAAGTTCCTGATTTAAACATTTCTGAAGGGAGCTGCTGACAGAGAAATATAAAACACTGGTGATCTGAGAAAGCTTAAATAACTTTATATGCATCTTTCACAACATATTTTGCCTTTATCACCATGCATCTGTAATTTTATTTGACAAAATTGTGTGCGTGTTTGCTTGTTAGTTACTTTAAAAGGGCTTTGATGTCCAAACATAAGTAACACTGTAAGAGCATTACTAAAGTAAACCTATAATGTACATTGTTATTAAATTGTATATTCTGTAAATTATTATTTTTGTTTTCTGCATTTCACCTCTGCTATAGTTTAAATAAACCTGGCGTTGTATAATAAATGTTGTTGGCTCTGTGACAGATTGTTTATGTTCTAGATTCTTCCACGCTGATGGCTGTGCTCTAGAGTTGGAGCGTATCTCCTGTCGAAGAACATCTCTACACATTATGAACCATATGACTAGTAAGTAATACCTCAAACATACACTGCCTGAAGTTTAAGGGTTAGATTTGTCATGTATTTGAAAGAAGTCTTTTGCTCACCACTACTGCATTTATTTGATTAAAATACAGTAAAACAGTAATATTGTGAAATTACCATTTTTTATAACTATTTCCTGTTTCAGTATGTTTTAAAAAGTGATCAAAGCTGTATTTTCAGCATCATTATGCCTGTCTTCAGTGTTGTCACGATGCACACACGAGGGAGGAACCAGGAACACGCAGACGAGGATATAAACTCAAATAACATACTTTACTGAAGTCGTTATTTGAAGTCGTGGCCTAATGGGAAGTCGTGGCCTAATGGTTAGAGAGTCGGACTCGTAATCCAAAGGTTGTGGGTTCGAGTCTCTGGCCGGCAGGGATTGTAGGTGGGGGGAGTGAATGTCCAGCGCTCTCTCCACCCTCAATACCACGACTGAGGTGCCCTTGAGCAAGACACCGAACCCCCAACTGCTCCCCGGGCGCTGCAGCATAAATGCTGCCCACTGTTCCGGGTGTGTGTTCACGGTGTGTGTGTGTTCACTGCTGTGTGTGTGTGTGTGTGTGTTCACTGCTGTGTGTGTGTGTGTGTGTGTGTGTGTGTGTTCACTGCTGTGTGTGTGCACGTTGGATGGGTTAAATGCAGAGCACGAATTCCGAGTATGGGTCACCATACTTGGCTGAATGTCACTTCACTCACTTACTGAGGACATCAAGGCAGGGCAAGATACAGACATCAAACACCGGGGGTTAACGAGTAGACCAGACATAATCTAACTGAACAGACAGGACTAATATACACAGGTAAATCATAGATAATGAGACTAACATGGCTGGACAAGAATTAAACTGATTACATTTAACAAGGACAGGAAACAAACCAAATAAGGAAACATGAGGCAGGAACACATGACATGTGTGGCTGCTGTATTTTGTAGTATATTTTGATACACTTGAAATTAAAGGTGCACTGAGCGATTTTGGCCAAACAATGTTGGTGTGTGAAAGCACCAAAACAAACACAGCTATACCCCAACAGGACCTCCCCCCTATTTATATATCTCTGCCCCCACACGTACGCACATAACCCTGGCATAACGACGATCTCGGAAACAAGCGAAGATGACACACAAGTATATTCAAACACAGATACAGGGCTCTCAAGTCTCATATGAGGTGTGAAAGCTTAGCAGGAGAAGGAGCAGTCTACCCTTCCGTCGCCGTCGGTCCGTGTCGATTTATGAAAGGGGATTGATGGGCAGACGACAGACCTGAGACGACGTCTCTGTCGAAACCAATGATAGGCATCGACGTGACGGCGGCGTATGTAAGAAATTTATCAAAAATATACTAAGTACGTCTGAACTAGGTACGTTGCCTTACAAGACGCCTGATATATGCTTCAAATGAACTTTAAAGTTTGCAATAGTAGATGTATTTGTTATAGGCTATTGCTTTTACTTATTTCCTAACAAGTGTTAATAGTGAATAAAATTATAAGTTTATTTCATTTTAGATAACTACATTGTTACATTGGTGTAGTACCACAATTGTTTTTTTCTTTGATTTCAAAGGCTTTGACATTCTTTAAGGAAGTAAATAGACACTTTATATTGCTGTAAAACATTCTGAAATTGGGATTCCTGTGAATGGTTCTGGCATTGTGAAGATGACATTTACTCAGAATACAAGGTAACAATAAAGTAAAATCAAGATTAACATCATTGGGATGAAAATCTAACACAGTTTCTGTAATTGGTTAGAATACATGAATACTAACACTGTAACGTCTGATCAAAAGCACACAGGGAAGAAAATATTATAAAATGTTTGACAACAATGCCTTTTGTATTTTTGTATTTTTTTATACTTGTTCTGGTGTTTTTTTGTTATTCACGTTGAAATATTATAAAATGTGTGGCAACATTTCCTTTTTTAGTATTTTTATAAATCTTGAAATGAAATGTTGTATAACAATCAAAATGTACTATGAATTTTATTCAGAATATTTTTCTTAATATTTTTTAGCTAGTACTGTGTTAACCCAAAACATCAAATAATTTTTTTAGTGATTATGAATTCTGTTAGTTTCCAGTAATGTGCATGTGTTTCACTGTTACCTGAGCATCTCTCTGCAACTCAGTCAACAAACTCCACTCTGCATGTGCTAAGAGTTATATGATGAGTTTGTACATTTATATAATTATAAGTTCATCTGTGGACGAAAGGTGCACTGTTGAAAACATTTAGAACAAATATTGTAACGCCAACACAAAATATTACATCAATATATTTCTAAATATGCAATCACTGGGCCGCTGTGCACTCTGTGGGCCTTTTAATAATACACACTGTACTTAGGTTTGTATAGATGTATATTTCTTTATGTATTTTAACAGTTTTGTTCAATGAAACCATATGATTACTTGCTTTTGATGTTTTATGTAAACCGATTATAATTTCCTCATCGTTACAGGTATTTAAGTCTATTTTTAAAGATTTAAAGTTTAAGCTATTGTTCATTTGTCTATCTTTATAAAAAACCTGAATCATCAGTAGATTGCTCATTTAATAAACTCGTTAGAGACAGCCCAATATAATATGTTTCAAAATGCACCTAACAATTCTATTAAAACACAGTTTCATCCCCTTCTCTTGACCACATGATGTATAGACTCATCTCAGGACCTAATATTCACACATTTTATGGTCGACATGACTCTATGACTATGAGCTCCATAACAGAGTGTTGAGTAAAATTATTAACATATACCCAGCATATCAAAAACCTCAGAATGGCACATATCAGAATAATATGTTAAATAATTAATGAATGTATGTGCGATTTTGTGTCTGTAAGATGTTATTGTGAAAATACAAATAATTTTCAGCTGTGTTGGTGTATAATTAGTAAAATAATTAAATTTTGTACTTCAGCAGGTAATCCTGTCACATTACACTCGCCATAGTCTCCAGTTACACTGAGATAAAAGATCATCTACCAGCCAATCAGAAATTAGGATGTTGTTGTTTCTGCCGCACGCGCGTTCGTTACTAAGCAACATGGATGCGCGTGCACATGGACTGTAAACTGGAAGAGAAAGATATGAATGTGTGGCGAAGAACCAGACGGGTTGAGATCCATTTGCAGCTCTTTATTAAGGATAGTCAAACAAGCAGGGTCAATCAACAGCAAACTGAGCAATAGGGGCGAGGCAGAGACAGAGTCGAGAATACAGGCAGTATGTCGAGGCAGGCAGCAAGAATCCAAATCCAAATAACAAATCCAAGTCAGGGCGGGCAGAGAACAATCAATAACGTTAAACAGTCCAGGGTCAAAACTACAGAAATCAAGTACGGGTAAGAACGCTCAGAACTGACAGCTGGGGCAAGTCAAGACTTCACGAAGATTCTGTGTGTGTGAGCAGCTTATAAGTGTGTTTGTAAATGAGGTGCAGGTGTAAGTGCAATCAGTCCCAGGTATGAGGCCTTATGGGAAATGGAGTTCATGGAAAAAGTAATACTCAGGCGATTGCTCCCTCTGGTGGTGCGAGGGAGGCGGTACAGGAACCTCCTCTGTAACAGAGCCCTCCCCCTGCGAGCGGCTCCTGAAGCGAGGAAGCAGCCGACGCCGGGGTCTTCCTCGAGGTCGGGGGGCCGGCTTCTCCGGGTGCGTGCGGTGAAACTCCTCAGTGAGAGTGGGGTCGAGAATGTCATCAGCATTGACCCATGAACGCTCCTCCGGGCCGAATCCCTCCCAGTCGACCAAGTACTGTAGTGTACCCCCCCGGCGTCTGGAATTGAGCAACTCGTGCACACGGTACGCCTCCTCGCCGTCAATCAGGATAGGTGGGGGGGTCTGGGATACGGTTCCTTCCTCTGTCGCTCCGCTCGGACCACCAGCGGGTTTAAGCAGGGAAACATGGAAAGTAGGAGAAACACGATAATTAGCAGGCAGATCCAAACGGAATGATACTGGGGTAATTTGTCTAATAATTTTGAATGGACCGACATACCTGGGACTGAGTTTCTTGCAGGGTAATCTGAGGCGGAGGTCTCTGGTGGATAGCCAGACCCACTGACCAGGGGTGTATGCCGGAGCAGGGCGTCGATGACGGTTGGCTTGATGTTCTTGTCGTCTGACTGCATGGAGCAGATGGGTGTGAGCCCGATCCCAGACGGCCTCGCTATTCTGTAGCCACTCCGTTACTGAAGGCAGGTCGGTGGGTTCCCCTGACCAGGGGAATAGCGGTGGTTGGTAACCCAGGATGCATTTAAATGGAGTCATTCCTGTGGCAGGTTTGGTGAGGGAATTCTGGGCATACTCCGCCCAGAACAAATATCTGCTGCAATCAGTTTGGTTCCGTTGACAGTATGATCTCAGAAATCGGATAACTTCTTGATTAAGTCGTTCAGTTTGTCCGTTGGATTCTGGGTGATATCTGGATGTGAGGCTGATATTGACGTTGAGATGCTTGAAGAAGGCTGTCCAGACTCGGGAGGTAAATTGTGGTCCTCGATCAGACACAATATCTTCAGGGAGGCCGTAGAATCTGAATACTTGATTGCAAAGAAGTTCGGCGGTCTCTAAGGATGTGGGCAGTTTGGGTAGGGGAATAAGGCGGCAGGCTTTGGAGAAACGGTCTATGATGGTGAGTATGGTGGTGTTACCTTGTGAGTTGGGCAGGTCAGTGATGAAGTCGGTAGCAATGTGTGACCAAGGTCGTTGTGGTGTGGGTAATGGAGTCAGAAGGCCGGCTGGTACTTGTCTGGGAGTTTTGGATGTGTTGCAGCTGGTGCAGTTGTGAATGAATGTGACAGTGTCCTTTAACTGGGTGGGCCACCAGAAGCGGTTTCGTAGGAGTTGTGTTGTGGCCGTGATTCCGGGGTGACCTGAGCTGGGTGTTGTGTGTACCTGGGTGATGAGTTGTTTGCGGAGGGTCTCGGGAACATAGGTGAGGTTGGCTGGACATTCGGTTGGAGGTGTCTCTTGACTGTTCAGTTGGTTGATTTCTGTCATGATGTCCCATTGAACGGGGGCTACGAGCAGGCTCTCGGGGATGATGTTCTCAGTAAGGGTGGTAGGAATCGATTCTTCCGTTTGGCAGGATAGTGCGTCGGCTTTCGCGTTCTTAGATCCTGGACGGTAGGTTACAGAGAAGTTAAATCGAGTGAAGAACAGCGCCCATCTGGCCTGACGTGGGTTCAAACGTTTGGCTGAACAGAGGTATTCTAGGTTTTTGTGGTCGGTGAGTACAATGAAGGGATGTGTGGATCCCTCTAACCAATGTCGCCACTCTTCAAGAGCCAATTTCATTGCCAGGAGCTCACGATTGCCCACATCATAATTGCGTTCGGCCTCAGACAATTTTCGAGAGAAGGCGGCGCACGGATACATCTTGGCCGGTTCTCCATGACGTTGCGACAAGACTGCCCCTGTGCTAGAAGCGTCGACCTCGACGATAAACTGCCGTTCAGGATCTGGGTGTCGCAAGATGGGTGCTGAAGTAAATCTGGCTTTAAGTTCGTCGAAGGCCTGACGTGATTCTGTGGTCCAACTCAGACGGGTTGTGTGGCGTTTTGTCATGGTGGTTAAAGGTGAGGCGATGGTACTGAAGTTCCTGATGAATTGGCGGTAGAAATTGGCGAATCCTAAGAAGCGTTGGAGCTCTTTCACAGTTTGAGGTAGAGGCCAATCCAGAACAGCACTAACCTTTTTGTCTTCCATGGCTACTCCCTGCTGACTGATCACGTAGCCCAGGAATGATATACTGGTCTGGTGAAATTCAAATTTCTCAGCTTTGGCATATAGTTGATACTGGATCAGACGACTTAGCACTGACCGGACATGACGGACATGTTCTTCCAGGGTGTTTGAGTAGATTAGAATATCATCGATGTATACTATCACCCACTTGTTAAGCATGTCCCGGAAAACATAATTTACGAAGGACTGGAAGACAGATGGACTGTTGGCTAGGCCGAAGGGCATAACGAGGTATTCATAGTGCCCACTAGTGGTCGAGAAGGCAGTTTTCCATTCATCCCCCTCACGAATGCGGATGAGATTATAGGCATTGCAGAGATCTAGCTTGGTATAAAATTTGGCTCGGTTGAGCTGTTCTAATGCAGCTGCTACCAGTGGTAGCGGGTTACGGAATTTCACAGTGATCTCATTCAGGCCACGATAGTCAATACAGGGTCGCAATCCCCCATCCTTCTTTTTCACGAAGAAGAATCCCGCTGAAGCTGGTGAAGATGAAGGCCTGATGAAGCCCTTGGCTAATTCTTCCTCTAGTGTTTCATTGCTTCAGACTCGGGTTGTGATAGGGGAAAAATTCTTCCCTTTGGGGGTGTGGTACCAGGCATAAGGTCAATCGCTCAGTCTACAGAGCGGTGTTCGGGCAATTGAGAGGCTTTTCTTTTGCTAAAGGCCTCGGTTAGATCAGAGTACTCGGTTGGCAAGTTTAGTTTATCAATATCTGGAGCAGATGAGTCAGAAGTCTTACTTTGGATTCTTGAGACTTTGGACAAGCAGCGATCTTGACAAGAGGGGTCCCACTGAATGATCTGATTCTCTCTCCAGGAGATGTGAGGGTTATGGGTGCACAGCCTGGGTAGTCCTAGGATGATGGAGTGTGTGGATGAATTGATGACATAGAAGCGGATGGTTTCTGTATGCAAAGTTCCAATGAGAAGTGTAGCCTCCTCAGTGATCTGAAGGATCCTCCCCTCGCCGATTGGTCATCCGTCTAGCGCCTCCACTGCCAAGGGGGAGTTACAGGAGGTTAGTTTCAGTTGGCAATGAGTAGCAAACTCACTCAAAATAAAATTTCCTGCTGCCCCAGAATCTACGAGTGCAGATGTCTTAAATACTTTGTTCTGAGTGATTAACTGAGCTGGTAAATTAAAGCAAGATGAGGAGTGGGTGTTTTTGGATGGTTGACTCACCGGTTGAGATCTTGATGAGGGACGCACAGGGCAAGAATTCCTCATATGTCCAGGTTGACCACAGTAAAGACAGAGGTGATTCTGCATACAGCGTTCACGTTCCTCAGGCGTGATGTGGGTAGTTCCGAGCTGCATTGGTTCCTGATCCATGACCGTCTCGTGAGAGACACGGACTGGGGCTCATGTAGAGCGTTGTGAGCGGAGCAAATTATCTATTCGTATGGTGAGATCAATGAATTCGTTCAAGTTCTTACCCTCGTCACGACAGGCCAGTTCAGACTGTAATTCGGTCCTTAATCCTCTTCTGAATAGCAGTTTCAGTGTGTCTTCGACCCAGGTGGTTTGAGCTGCGAGTGTGCAGAATGAGAGGGCGTATTCAGCCCCCGAGTTCTTTCCTTGAGTTAAGGTTAACAATTGCTCACCAGCATCTCCTCTCTCCGTGAAACGTTCGAAGACCTCCCGAAACTGTTGAAGGAAAGCCTCGAACGTGGGAAAAGTGGAACCATCCGTTCGTCAAACTGCTGTTGCCCACTCTAACGCTCTCCCGGTTAATAGCGAACAAACAAAAGCTATGCGGCTAGATTCAGTGGAATATAATAGCGGTTGTTGATTGACAAACAGAGAGCACTGTAACAGGAAGCCCTTACACTAAGTCGGTGTCCCATCAAACCGCTCCGGGAAGGCGAGGCGCGGGCTGACCGGAGAAGGCAGTGACGGTGTGGGGTTGCTGTGTGCTGATGGCTGGGCTGCCATGGTGCTGGTTGTCGACGGACGGATACTTTGCAATGCTTGAACTAGCTCTTCTGTCAGGGTCGTCAGTCGATTCAGCTGGTATTGTTGTGGTGCCAGCTGAGATGCTTGAGCGGATAATTCGTTGGAGAGTTGCGCGAGGGCCGCTGGATCACTGTCCGGCGAAGTCTTCTGTGGCGAAGAACCAGACGGGGTGATTTGCAGCTCTTTATTAAGGATAGTCAAACAAGCAGGGTCAATCAACAGCAAACTGAGCAATAGGGGCGAGGCAGAGACAGAGTCGAGAATACAGGCAGTATGTCGAGGCAGGCAGCAAGAATCCAAATCCAAATAACAAATCCAAGTCAGGGCGGGCAGAGAACAATCAATAACGTTAAACAGTCCAGGGTCAAAACTACAGAAATCAAGTACGGGTAAGAACGCTCAGAACTGACAGCTGGGGCAAGTCAAGACTTCACGAAGATTCTGTGTGTGTGAGCAGCTTATAAGTGTGTGTGTAAATGAGGTGCAGGTGTAAGTGCAATCAGTCCCAGGTATGAGGCCTTATGGGAAATGGAGTTCATGGAAAAACTAATACTCAGGCGATTGCTCCCTCTGGTGGTGCGAGGGAGGCGGTACAGGAACCTCCTCTGTAACAGAATGCAGTAGATATCCCCTTCATTTATTCAGATTTTAAGATTCCTGGACGAAATCACTAGCTGATGATGGGCAATATAGCCAAATTCGTGCTAAATTGATGCAGTCAAAAAACAAAAAACAACAAAAAAAAACTCTCCTACAGCTTTGTAACCAGAAGCTTTAACTTAGCATTGGCTACCTCAAAGGAAAGTACTAGAGATGTTTTAACAGTTGGTAAATCTGATAAAAGACAGACAAATTCATCCAAATAAAATAAATTGTTTTATATATTTAAAAGTATCAAAAATAAAAATAAATTTAGCCCCAAACGAGCCAACTGAACAGCAGTACTCAATGTACACATACAGTAGGATTACAGTACTTACCCTGAGCATGTATGTCAAGCTGTGTGTGTGTGTGTGTGTTAGAGAGTACACATTTCACCTTATGAATGTTTTTTTTCTGTTTTTGATGGCTTGATGACAGGGGCAGGGGGCTCCCATATAAAGCACCGTGGCTTCCTCTCAAATTCAGATGCAGTGTGTTTTCCATGGTGGGTTTGAACAAAACCAAAACTAGACACAGTTTGGCTCTGGATGGAGCACTATATCTATCATGACAGTCCTCTACTACCCCTGTCATCAGGCATTAAAACATAAAACATTTACAACAGAAAAAAATATATAAGCTGACGTGTACTCTCTCTCTCTCTCTCTCTCACACACACACAGCTTGACATACATGCTCAGGGTAAGTACTGTAATCCTACTGTATGTGTACATTGAGTACTGCTGTTCGGTTGGCTCGTTTGGGACTAAATGTATTTTTATTTTTGATACTTTTGTATTTTTAAATACATAAATCTTTTTATTTTATTAGAATTTGTCTTTCATCAGATTTACCAGATGTCAGTTATGAACAATAGGTAAAATTGAACTGCTATCAAAAACTTGGGCGTTGCAAATATGTGAGTGACTCCTCCCCTTTGAGTGACCCCTCCCCTTTGTGTGGCCCCTCCCCTAATCTCAGTCCAAACTTTGCTATAACTTGAGAGCCCTGCAGATACGTTGTGTGAAACAATGCAAAATCAACATTACTCACCTGTCAAGAAGAAAAACAACGCCACCTCAGCGTCCGATTCGAGCCCTTCTCGCTCCTTGAGTTCTCTCCTCCGAATCCTTCTTTTTAATGTTTTGTTCTTCCCATATTTTCCTTTTTTTATCTTCCAATTCTCTCTATCTATAGTTGATCTGCTAATATCAAGCTGAGTGCCCTCTTCTCTCATTAAAAGACATGCCCCTTACTGCTGATTGGCTCCAAGTGTGTTTTGGGACTCGGTCTGACACTGCGGTCAAAGGAGTTTTTCAAAAATTGCTTAGTGCACCTTTTTAGGTATTTGTTATTTTATTCTAAAATACATTTTGATGTATCTCAACCCTGTGCGTAAGTACTCCCTGTTTTGTTCATTCCTTTGTCAGTTCTCATTGCGGTTTGATGTACTTTGTGTTAGCTTCCTTCCAAGTGTTTTCCATGTTGGCTATTAGGCCCTGATTGCTCTGTGTCTTGTCTGTACCATACCTGTTTGCCGTTGTTTGACCCTGCCTGTTTATTGACTATGTTTATTAATAAAAGCTTGCACATGGATCCGCACGTCTCACGTCTCGTTCGCCCCGTTACAAATACATTATAGGATAAACGTACCCATTAAGCACACTTTCATATTTGAGCTCAAATTATAAAAAGAAAAAAATAATTTATTATCCTACTTGATGTCTTACCCGATTGATGTGTTTGTTACTATATACCTCCTGTAATGTGAAGTCAGTCAGATCATCACACGCTGAGATATGAGTCTCCATGTGTTCTCTCTGTCTGGCGGCCGTTTTAAAAACTGTCTGAAAACGTTCACCAAAAGAGTTTAAATGTGCGTTTTTTAGATGTGTAAGCCTTTATTTTGGGTAAATTTCACTACTTACTGTAAAATTAAGAGATTAATGTTCAGACTTTTACATATTATAACCTGGAACTTGGATGTGGGAAATAATTACATTAGATCCAAAAGATGGTTTTATCAACACAGCGCAGATGCTACAGAACACAGTTAGCTGACTAGCTGTAGAAGATTGTGTGCTACGCTAACATATTACTGCACAGGCATTACTGGCTTGTACTTTTACATCCATAATATTATACATTGGCAGTTTATTGCTGGTCTGTGGTTTTACAGTGCTGTAATTTGTAAAGATTTCATATTATTTTAAGGTGAGCTTAAAGGGTGCACTATTATGAAAATCACAGCTTCAGTGTGACATCAATAAGAAAAACGATAATTTTATATATATTGTTAATAATAGTTGTTCATATTAAAATATGTATGAACTTAATAAATGACCTACACTATTTATTTAGCAAAAATCCTGTCATTTTAATAAGTATTTTATGAAATATATTAAAATTGTTGCTGCTCCCATTAAGCTCAGTGTGCTCTCTTTAAGCTCTTCCACATTAACCATCTATGAAAATATTTCATAAACAGACTTTAAATATTATCTGATGATTATCACTTTAAGTTAATCTTTATAAAATGTCTAATAACTTATTTTAAAATCTTTAAGACAAAATCAAGACATAACTATAGTTTATGGCCAAAGATGAAAGAGGCATGGCGTCCATCAGAAACCTGTTGTATCTGTCCAGGAAAAAAGCAACTAAAGGCCGGAATAAACTACATGACTATTAAAATGTGAACAGATTTTTAAAACACCAAACACCAGGCATCATACACTGAACGTCTTTGTAAATAGTCCCAAAGGAAAACTGGGCATCACACACTAAACGACTGAGGATCACACGCTAGCAGACTTTAAATCCCTTCCGATCACAACAAACTCTTTGTTTCTGTTCATCCCCGTGAAGGAAATGTTTTATTGCTTTGTTTTATTTAATTTTTGAATATTTGTTATTTAGCTGAACGTGGACTAGTCTTGATATTGCGGTGTCCTTAAATGACACGTCACTATGAATATATAACTGATCAAACTGAATGCCCTGTTTCTTGATTCTAGTGGGTTTTTTGTTTTTGATTGACTTTGTACCTTCAAATAAAACATTTTTCAATTATTCTTTAAAAAGGTTTTTTAAAATAATAAATTTTTTTTAATAAAACATGATGTGATCTTAAAGGGAACAAGGGGGTGCCTAAAGAACACACAAATGTACCCATTAAGCACAGCCAGACGTCCATTTAATGATGTATATCTTAATCAAAATTCTTTTGTCATTTAAAATAAAATGTTATATTTTTATGTGAGAGATTAATATTTAATTTTATTTTAACATAACGTTTTGTACCGAAACCAATATCTTGTGCAATAAAAATGTCTCAATGTAGATTTTGGTGAGCTTAAAGGATTAGTTCACTTTTAAAAAAACTTTTGCTGATAATTTACTCACCTCCATGTCATCCAAGATGTCCATGTCTTTCTTTCTTCAGTCGAAAAGAAATGAAGGTTTTTGATGAAAACATTTCTCCATATAATGGACTTCAATGGGACCCAAACGGTTCAAGGTCCAAATGACAGTTTCAGTGCAGCTTCAAAGGGCTTTAAACGATACCAGACGATGAATAAGGGTCTTATCTAGCGAAACGATTGGTCATTTCAAAAATAAATAAAAAAGTTTAAGTTTTATAAGCACAAATGCTCGCCTTGCTCTGTTCTGTGATGCGCGTTCGTGACGTCACGTAATACGCAATGACGTGGAAAAGATCACGGTTGACTTAGGCGGAAGTACCGAGTCAGTGGTACTATATACACATACTATATACACTGTAAGACATTAATCCTACAAAAATATATTTATTTTATTATTTAGCTTTTAGGGAATCACTCTTAAGAGTTGATCTTCATATGATTAATTTTCATTAATCAGAATGTACAACTTATGCCTTGTTAACGACTTGTCCAGCAAGCATTAATAACAGCAAGTTGTCTTTTAACACGTTGTTTATTTCATTCGTGGCCAACGATTAAAATAAATCAAATAGTTAAATTGAGTTAGCTTAGTTAGCTCCTGAGCGTAGGTAAAACGCGATCTTTTTGGCAAATAGTTACGACATGTTAAATCACATAACACAGACAAAGATTTCTTAATAAAGTCAAAGTTTTATTCACTATTCTAACACAACATTAACAGACAATTTAACATACACACAAATGGGAGCGAGTTGTTTATATCTGAAGAGAGAGAGACTTAGGTTTTAATGCTAGCTTTTCGACCTGAGGAAACTCATGGACAGAACCATGCTATATTTAAACAGCAACAGAGAGGAATCCCGGTTTCAGTCAGTAAAGAGATTTTGCCTTACTTTGTCTTTTGCGTTGTTTCGATCGAACTCAGTCTTTCCTTCGGTTCAAAGTCAGGCTTTTTCCTCCTTTAAGTGATGTCCGTTCTTTGTTCAGCTTGAGACGGATCGCGTGCGGATTGGTCGTGTGACTAGCGCACTCTTCAGTGGTTGGTTGTCTCTTTCTGACGTGGTGAACCTTTCAGGAAGGCTATTCAGGTCTTAGAAGTTTAATGTTAAAGTTCTTTGGTTGTTTGCAGTACTCAGCCGTGGTGTTAAGAGGCGAGAAGCGCTGAGCAGACCGAGAGACTCGCAGACGTGCGTGGCCTCCTGCTGTTTTCAACTCCAACTCAAACTTTCATGGTTGTACATCCGTTTTACGGGCCGATTTGGGGTCCGCCTTTTTGGCGCGTGGTCCAATCGCAAGCGTCTCTGTGGGCGGAGCCCCGCCCTGCGTAGCTGCGTGTTTTGCATACATTATCTGGTCAGTTATTCATCACATAAAACAAATTATTGCAAGCAAGTTTCTATCCGTTATTGTAACCACGGGTTGATAAAACGGATCATTTTCATTCAACCATAATATTCTTCATAAGGTTAGCTTTCTAAAGAAACCAAACACTTATATTTTGATATGCACCAAAAATACACGTGACCACAGAGGATATTACTGGGTTAAATACATTGATAAACAGATCCTCAAATTCTAAACGACACAAATAGCAGGTGAACTAAACATCTAGTGATCAGGTAACTTATACATTCTGGAAGATTACGACACTCATAGGTTTAAAATAATGCAACAGCTTATAAATGTCACAAACACACACTTCTTAATACATGTATCGACAATCTGTCTATAGTGTTTCTTTTCTCAAGTATATGTTGCTTCAAATAGCAGACACAGTATACTTTGTTCCCTTTTAAAACTCGTTTCTAATTCAAAGGTGTGGTTCTCTTTTTTAGATAGCACCACAGAAAAGGCGCGTTTCCTTGGAATGTGCGTGATATGCAGGGTCGTAAAAGTCTTTGGTTTGGAAAGTCTGGAAATTGTCTTTATTTCGAGTCGACCGTAAAACCGTCATCCTTTGCGATATGTCCTTGAATTTACTGCATGAAGTCAGGGGGGGTTTTTCTGTGGGGTTCCTCCAAATGACAAGGGCTCTCGAAAACCCAAAATATATGTTTTTCTGGTCTCAGGAGGTTTTAGGGGAGGGCCGTCTATACGGCGTCAAGAAGTCTGGTGTTAGCTGTGTGTGCGTTCAGACCATTCCTTACAACACACAGAGGACCATATACACATATTCAAATGTCTTTGTGTCAGTTTATCGTTTAAAATGCCCATTTCGTGTGCGTATCCTGGGTGTTTTAATATTAAAAAGCCTACTGACTCAGTACTTAAGTGAGTGAGTGAAGTGACATTCAGCCAAGTATGGTGACCCATACTCGGAATTCGTGCTCTGCATTTAACCCATCCAACGTGTGTGCACACACACACACATACACACACACACACACACCCGGAGCAGTGGGCAGCATTTATGCTGCAGCGCCCGGGGAGCAGTTGGGGGTTCGGTGTCTTGCTCAAGGGCACCTCAGTCGTGGTATTGAGGGTGGAGAGAGCGCTGGACATTCACTCCCCCCACCTACAATCCCTGCCGGCCGGGGACTCGAACCCGCAACCTTTGGATTACAAGTCCGACTCTCTAACCATTAGGCCACGACTTCCCCAAAGTCAACCGTACTTCCGCCTAAGTCAACCGTGACCTTTTCCACGTCATTGCGTATTACGTGACGTCACGAACACGCATCACAGAACAGAGCAAGGTGAGCATTTGTGCTTATAAAACTTAAACTTTCTTATTTATTTTTGAAATGACCGATCGTTTCGCTAGATAAGACCCTTATTCATCGTCTGGTATCGTTTAAAGCCCTTTGAAGCTGCACTGAAACTGTCATTTGGACCTTGAACGGTTTGGGTCCCATTGAAGTCCATTATATGGAGAAATGTTTTCATCAAAAACCTTCATTTCTTTTCGACTGAAGAAAGAAAGACATGGACATCTTGGATGACATGGGGGTGAGTAAATTATCAGCAAAAGTTTTTTTAAAAGTGAACTAATCCTTTAATAGGTGCGTTTACCCTAGTGCTTACATATTTGTGGTTATAACTTTTAAGAGTATGATTATTTGATATAAGACTGTTCCATCTGTGACAACTGAGGAAATTCAGGGTCTCACCAGCAATCCTGAAAACTTTCTATTCAGGGACCATAGAAAGTGTATTGACTCAGTGCATCTCAGTGTGGTATGGAAACAGCTCCAATCAGGACTGCAAAGCACTACAGAGAGTTGTGAGCTTAGCTGAGCGCATCTCAGGGTCTGCTCTCCCCTCTCTGCAGGACATCTACCTCAAACACTGCAAAAATAGAGCTGTCAAAATCATCAAGGACTCTAATCACCCTGATAACCGTCTATTCACTTTGCTTCCATCTGGTAAGCGCTTCCGTAGCCTGATGGCAAAAACTGAGAGACTTAGGAGGAGCTTCTTCCCCCAGGCCATCAGGCTCATAAACTCTAACTCTGTGTCATAACATCACTTGACTCCATGTTAATATCACCATATCAATAAGCTATTCATAATTTTTCTACCTCATATTGCTGCTATTCAAATACCCTGTACAACTTTTTGCACATTCCTCTTATTACTATTTAAGTCAACAACATACTGACCTGCACATTTATATTTATATTTATATTGTTTATATTATATTATATTTTATTCTCTTATTTTTTCTACTTTTCTTCTACTTAATATTTGTATTCTATATAATTGCACTGTCCTTGGAGCGGACCTGACCTAATTTCACTGCTGGTTATACTCTGTATAATTGTGTATGTGACAAATAAAACTCTTGAATCTCTATTTTAACACACAATGAAAACCATATTAAATCTACTTCATTTATAATGAGCTTGACATGGTTTATTTCAGATCTGCACAGTACCTTGCTACATCTCTTGAGTGCAATGTTTATATATATATATATATAAAACTAATTGTATTAGTAGACTTAGGTAGGGTCGGTAGAATCAAAATAAAGTGTTAGCATACAGTATATTCAGCAGAAACACTACTAATAGTTACTTATCAACAGCTGTGTAAAGGGTGCCATCAAAATAATCAAACTGATATTATAAAAAAAAAAGTTTAAAGCAAATGTGTCATATTAAACATTCATTTCATCTGATATCTGATCTTATGGCTGTTTGAGAGAAAAATATATATATAGTATTGTTATTATTATTATTACTTATAAGTGGTCTTTATCTGCTTTAAGTAAAGTAACATAAGTAACGTGGCAAGATATGAGACTTATAATACATTATAACTATGAGAAATATAATTCATCGTACCTTAAGCAGATGGGTCGTGTTCAATGTGTTATAAATCATCATACTCTTATAAACTATAACCACAAATAAGTAACTATTATAATACATTAAAACTGTTCTTATGAATATTCATGAGATGATATGACATATTATAAAGTTATTTATAATGCATTATGCATTCATTATAATGCCTTAAGAATACCTTTATAATGTATTATAAATACGGGCTTCATAGACAGTGTTACCTATAATCGTATATGAGCAACAGAGAAATAATAGCTATTAGCTTCAAGCTACACAAGACAATTAATGAGATTGATACGACACTTTTACTTAAATGTCACTATCAGTCACCATTGTGCATTTGTAATAACTTCTGACTGCGATCCAGTGTGGATTTTGGTCAAATGATGAGGCAGAAATATATTGTTAGTAACACTTTAAAATAATTTTATGGGGAAGATACACAATAACTTCTGTGGGGCGTGAAAGTAGAGTAGTGTAACTAGTAGTGTAACTAGTAGTGTAGTCTGCTGTTGCCAGAAAGTAATAAGTAATTATATTACCTTTGGAAGGAGTAACTAGTAATGAGTAATAAATAACATTTTTTTGAGTAACGAGGCCAACACTGTTGTCTTCATTTTTTTCCTGTGCATGTCTCTTTCACAGCTTTCATATCAGTTTTTATGTCATTCATTGACTTAAAAGTGAGTGTTTTGGGACACTAATGCTCACAGTATTTCCTCCAGACACAAACTATACATACAAGAAAATAAATCATTGGAATAGGGAAGCATCTGTTGCTCAGAAATGAAAAACATTTTCCTCGGTTATGTATTCTATAGCACTTTGTACACACTTTAGTCCAAAGTTGTAGTATAGATGGTAATGTCACTTGAAGAAAAAACTGGAGTAAAAAGATTCTAAATAAATTCATGTAAATATACATATTTTTATTTTGCTTTCACCAAAAACAGCACAAGTCCTGCAATTAAACTGCAATATGCTTATTGTATCTGGAACATATGAACGATTACATTAGTCATATCAATTATGACAAAAGATCTAACTGATTAAATTTGAAACAGGAAATATAGATGCGTCTTTGTTCCCTCGTCTCACTACCAGCACTTACAAAACATACGTCACTTTTCAGAACAATCCCTTTTCCTTCTTAATGGTCTTCTGTTTCCACTGAGGCAGACTGTCAAACTCTTCTCTGGAGGTGCCAAGTATGGCCTGGAAATCTTCGTCAGAGAGATATCTCTAATATACCATGAAAAGGAGATAGAAAATGTATGAAAATGCTTTTAATCATATAAGAAGAGCTGTGTTAACTCGTGTGAGGGGACAGGAATTAGAATGTTTTATACAGCACCACACATTGCTTTCAACAAAGCAACACTACACTTTTATTCAAATGTATTCAAATATTTTAGTCAAATTTCTCATAACTCCCTTTCTGTGTCACGCTCCATTTGGTTGAGGCATGTGCAGTCTTTGAAGTATAACCAGCAATTTGTTTGGTATTAGGACTGTTTTGTGAAATGGTAATAAATCCTCCCATGACTCAGAATTTATAAGTGTTTAACACTTGCAGATTTTAAAAACACCCTTGTGTTAAACAGCACATGCACAGGTAGTGTGTGTGTTTCTTTAGAATGCAAGTTCACTTCTCTGTGCCATCTGAAATTTTCTTCTGAAGTTAATATTTTCTCAGGCTCCTATGTTTATGTTCAGTTATTTCACTTTAATGGGAATGAAAAGAACCTATTCACTGACATTAAAGTGAAACTACTGAACCCACACATAGGAGCCTGATGAAAATGCTCATTTTAGAAGATTTCAAAAAGCACGTTTGCATCTGAACTCTTCATTTACAAGCATGGATGCTTTTGTCTGAGCTGTCTAAATTGGTTATGTAACAAGACGTGTCCTTCAATGATTAATGTCAGACTGTGCAAATCTGACAAACTGCCTAGGAAAATGTTCCAAGAAAAAATCAATCTGAATGTCCTGATTTCCATGCGCAAAAGTTATGCTTACATTGAACCTTAATAGAGCAGGATCATTTACGTCAATTAATCAACATGGGCCATGCATGAAAATGTGATCGGCTCATAATTTGACAAGAAGATGTCAGGAAGGTCTGTATAGACTGCAGGTGGCAAATTTCTTGGGAACTCGATAAATCCAAATGACTACCAGATTTTCTTGGTGGACAACAGTACAATTTAGAGCAAAAGCAGCTTTTTCCCTACTTATAATAGGATAATCTTGTGTTGCTTGAATGCTTGATCAAGCTCCTGTAAACCAAAACATGAAGCTGTACGCACCTCTTTGTGTGCGGGGTCCACGTTCTCAGGCAGCTCTCCAGCCAGTTTGTTAATCAGCATTTCTGGTGCATATTGTGAGATGGTTTTACTCTCTGCACCATTGGATCCCTGTCATGAGAAATTACAATTTGATGCAAATCTTTTATGCAAATCAAGCAAATATTGACTGAAATGTGTATTATGTACAAGGGTACAAAGGATCATACAGAATCAACTTTAGTGGGCAATGTAATCTCTCCTAACTCCTCCTTCAGCTGCTCATAGGTTTTGCCACCCTAGTACAAGGATAAAAGCCGCATGTGAATTACAGCAAAATGAGTTTTGTTCATCAGCAGATAATGACTCCTTAAACAGTAGGCCTGTAAATCTCTTTTAGCATGGTTATACAATGCAAAGCCAACCTACGCTCCATTTTGTCGGGTCCCAGGCCATGAACCACCCAGTAAAGGTAGGAGGCTCAAAGCCCTGCTTCACCATTATCACAGGTGTGTCAGGGTCCCGGGATCCAGGATGAGTCCGCAGGTATTCCTGGCAAGTGTTCACAGATTCCTTACGCTCCACATCATTGGCTTCATTTCCAATCCAAAGAAAGACCTAGAAGAGCCGAAGGCTGCATTTAGGACTCTAATATTTAGGGTCAACACTTACATTGTTATGACAGCTGCTATATTGTTATTATTCGGCGATACTATTGTAGAAACATCGCTTTTCACCATTAAACTTTACATTTCATTACAGAGGAATAGAGTATAGTTGTAGTTCAAACTGTGCTGGTCTACCTGATCCCACGTGTCCAAAAGCATGATGTCGTCTTCTCTCAGATCATCCTGTGTGAACTGGGTTACCTCAGTGGCAATAAACTGGCCGGTCTTATTGGAGCATTCAAAAAGACGCGGTTGATGATCTAGAGTAACCTGCTGTAATCTTTAAGAAGACGTGACATCAGCAGCCAAGAATGAAGAACCTTTTCCCACATTCCCACAAAAGCTTTCACTGGGGGAGTACCTTTTCAGAAGCTACACCTTTGTACCATAAGGGGCTTTCGCACTACGCACTTCTAGGAACTTGAAGTAAGGAACAGGGACGTCTTAATTCACAGCATTTACAAACATCAACAACCGCTGAATGGAGGACGCAATGATCGGAGCTGTTTTTGTTGCCATGGGTTTCGTGATAATGGAAATATTATGTAAACGCAGTTTATGCAATTGAAAGAGTACGAAAATCTGACTAAATCTCCTATGACAATTTACAGTGTTATCACCAAGGCTGAGAAAAGAACACAACACTGCAGACAACAGGTAAATGCTGTTATGGTTGTTTTCATGGAGTAAATATTTTTACATGGCTTTTTTAAAAATGCCGGGTAGTTGGTGTTTCGTATGTATTTCACTGGTTTTTCACTGTATAGAACTGTTTTAGACCCTACTCTGAAGTAGAAGCTTATTTAGTTTCCCCGAACGTACTTCATAGAACTAAATGCGTTCCTAGTTACTGCGGTGCGAACACGCCAAAAAACAGGAACGTCCGCCAATAGTTCTAGGAACTATGAAAAGGTTCCTCCAGTGCGAAAGCCCCTATATCTACCCCTAAAGGGTGCATATTAGTACCTTAAAGGGGTCATTTACTGAGAAACCAAAATTCCCTTGATCTTTTGACATATAAGAGGTAATTGTACTATAAAACATCCTGTAAGTTTCAGAACTCAAAACTTTCTCGTTAGTCTAAAAACAGCTTATATTAAAACCAGTCAGCCAAAACACCTCTGCAGAAGATCAACGCCTGCTTCTACAGCTCTGCCTGTTTAGCCCCGCCCACCGATTCTACATTACTGTCTGTTTATGCTTGTAGTGTGAATAACAAGAGAGGCAAATGCGGGTGATAAAGATGCTCTGAAGACGAAAAGATGCTGCGCAGTGCCAAGCTGTGGAAAAATAATTTTACTTTGCTTTCCTTCTGATCCCAATGTTAGGAAAGAGTGGATGAACTTTATTTTGAATTAAATTCCAGACCGCATCAGTAAGAACTCAGTCCTTTGTTCACTTCATTTTACCGCAGATTCGTTTATAAACAAGGCACGATTCAACGTGGGATTTTCAGAAAGATTGAAACTAAAAGATCATATTGTGCTGACTATATTGGATGGATCAGACAGTGATGTTGCAATGTTTGCAAATAATTGTTTTATTATGTGATCGCTATTGCTTTGTCTGTAATTATAGGTCGTTTGATATGTACTGAGTGTTTATGCGTTTTTGACCTAAATCACAGCAGCGTCCATCTGAAGGACATAGGCTATCAAATACACACAACTGTTAGTTATATCATTATATCAGTGGGCGATTACTTTCAAGTCTACAATCCTCCACACCTAAACAAAGCGTTCTGATGAGGGGGTCAAAAACAGGACAGAAAATACCATATTACTAATAAATTATGTTTTTGATGTAAAAATCTTGATAACATTATAAGTAGACCTCAGAGAACAGAACAAAATAAAAAACACAGGCAGTTCATGACCCCTTTAATGATACATAGTAGTCCCTAACATAAGGGTACTGTCCCATCAACAGCTTTTGAACCATTTTCTGAGAATCTTGTAGCACAAATAAAGTTCAGTGTACCTTCTGTCGCTTGCATATGGTTCTTTTCCACCTAAGATTTCCCAGAACTCATTTGGCTCCTGTCCCTCAGCCATGATCTCCTCTGATGAGCCTCGACCAATAAAGGAGGCCACCTCCTTTGCCATGGCCCTTTCATCACCACTGGACCCCTGAGAGGTTGTATATAGAGCTTAGTACTGCTTTCCCAATAATGCCCATTATGAGGACAGTAGTGGCGGACACGCATGCTGTACTTGACAACTCTTATCCAATAAAATACTACCAATGTCACGAAAGTAGAAAGACTGCGTACTTTGCCATACCACAGGTAGATGCCATTCTGGCTTTTCAGGAGGAAGACATCATTGGAGTTGAGCGAGGCCACCAGAGCTGGCACCTCTATAGCTTTTGAATTGGTTGGGTGAGAGCCGCAGATCTGAAACAGGCGGACGGGCGGCTCCGGCTCCGGGGCGCTCTTTCTGGACGTCCCTCCCTGGGATGGAAACAAAGCAATATTTAAGCATTACAAAAACAGAACATTGATGCACGTTCGTAATAAAATCTTTAGCTCATAATGTCAGTGTCTTTCACATAAGGTAACAGGTTATTGTATGGCTGAGAAATGTATTACATTATGAACACATTGTAGCAATTTATAACTTTATCGCAGTTTCTAATGCAAAAGCAGCACATAATGTATCTGTGAAAAAAAAAAGTTTAAATGTAATATATTAATAGTAGTTTGTATTTTTTTAAGAGATTGCTGCATTAAAATAAATGTAGGTTTATTAGGCTACACAGTGAACACAAACATTTCCATCATAAAATTTGTGATTATGACCTTCTCTATCATTTTGAGTCGTTTTGTGTTCCACTGTTATTTATTTTGGTCACACTTTACTACCAATTCTCACTATTAATGAACTATTAACTATGACTTTTGCCTCAATAATCTCTTAATTTGCTGCTTATTAATAGTTAGTAAGGTAGTTGTTAAGTTTAGGTATGGGGTGGATCAAGATATCTAAAATACAGTCATGCAGAATAAAATATTAATATGTGCTTTATAAGTACCAAAAAACAGCCAGTATGCTAGCATGCTAATAAACAATGAGTCAATAATGAGAACTGGTCCCTAAACTAAAGTGTTACCTTTATTTTATTACTATTTTTTTAAGTTGCTGGTTTTAAGCTATTCATTCATTCATTCATTCATTCATTCATTCATGAATCTGCTAAATAAGCTATTTCATATTGCTGTTTACATGCTATAAAGCATATTCCAAAAGCAAGCTTTTTCACATAACATAAATCATAAAATCCTGTAGTCTCTCTTCTCTGCGGTTTAAAATAAAAAATAAAATAGGCTCAGGGAGAATGTGTCTGCATTTTTTAAAAATGGTTTTGGTTTTTTGGATGTTTATATTGAACACTAAATTAGGACAGAACGCAAGGGAAAAAATCCTCTTTATTAATCTGAAATGAAGTTGATTGGGTTGTGTCATTGCAACAGAATTAAGTGTTCCGCTTTCTGCAGCAAATTAATCAATAGAAGTCAACCAGTGAATTTTACACAGAATGTGACTGGTGTATTAAGAGCATTTCTTTGAAAATTAAAAAAGAAAAGGATAGAAGTTGAGCACAGAACCATGAACCTCCTGCCAAATGAATGTTTAATCAGAATCAGAATGAGCTTTATTTCCAGGTATACGAGGAATTTGTTTTAGTGACAGAAGCTCCACAGTGCAACAGAATGACAAGACAAGACACAGATAATAAAAAGAAGCTATAAAAAAACAGATCACTAACCAAATGAAAATCTCTACTTAAAACAAGGAATGTGCTACCTCGAAGATAACCATCTTGCCCCTGAAGATGGCCATGAAGTGCCGTGGTTCCTTCCCCATGGACACTCTCACTTGAACAGGCTGACCTCCATACTGCTGGTCCAGAGTCACAGACTGATACGCACAGGCCGTCACCTCGTCCTGAGACGCATGACGTCCCTGCCAGCGAAACAGATCAGCCTCATTATTACATGTCATTCATCGCTCCTCTTCACTGAGAAGATCAGTTGTGTTAAGAATTAAAGCTAACTGAGTTCACCAGTATTGTAGATTCAACAGTTGTACGGGTGTCAAAAGAGAAAATAACATTTGTTGCTTTAATAAGTAAGGCAATAACAAATGTTCTGGCAGAGCGACACAAAAGTAAAAATATTCTGTAGATGTTTGTTTAAAGGGCCACATATTTGTCTAGAGCTGTTGTAAACGGTGCTTGATCTGTGCAGATTTCTCTCCTGATTCAGACCAGAACACTTTTTCACTAAAGCACTAAAACTACATTTTCAGATATAAGTGTCCCTGGAGCACAAAAGCAGTCTGAAGTCGCTGGGGTATATTTGTAGCAATAGACAACATTACATTGTATGGATCACAATTATACATATATCTTTTATCCCAAAAATCATTAGGATATTAAGAAAAGATCATGTTCCATGAAGATATTTTGTAAATTTCCTACCGTAAATATATCTAAACTTCATTTTTGATTAGTAATATGCATTGCTAAGAACTTCATTTGAACAACTTTAAAGGAGATTTTCTCAATATTTAGATTTTTTTGCTCCCTCAGATTCCAGATTTTCTAATAGTTGTATCTCAGACAAATATTGTCCTATCATAACAAACCATACATCAATGGAAAGATTATTTATTCAGCTTTCAGATAATGTAGAAATCTGACACTTATGACTGGTTTTGTGGTCCAGGGTCACATATGTTTATGGTGCATTATCATATAACCGGGATTCGTTTATGCTATTTTTGTTTTATGGGTTTATAATTACATTGTGTTAACATCACATGATGTGACATTATACTTTCTCATATGCTCATATGACTTTTTTGGTCATAAAATGATCAACGATTATTAGCGCCATAAAACTCTCTTCTACATAGATAAAAGAAATATGTCACTTTACCTTCCACATGTAAAGAATGTAGCTGTTCCTGCCATTAACATCATAGCTGTACAGAATCAGATAGCAGTCGCCTCCATAGAAGTATCCATGCATTTCAGGCTCCACCTCCACCATCTCCAAATTCTCAATGCGCCACACCTGAGGATGGAGAAGTCTTTAGAGATGACATTGACTGATGACTTTTTTCATGCATGTTTTTTTTATCCATTTTCTCTCAATTATTGCTATGTTATCTCAATTATCTCTATGTTTATATTACATCCTGTTTGAAGATACGTGGTGTTTTTTTAGTTTTGTTTTTTACGTCTGCATCAGTAACATAACTTTTTAATAGTAATCTCCTCCTTACCTGCTTTTGTCCACTGCCATCATCCACCAAGCGCTCCTGTGCTGCAACATCAGGCATCACATGCATCCTAGTGGCATCAAACTTCTCTTGAGTGACATCAGCTAATTAATGAAAGAATAGAGCAAAGCTTATGGACCAGCATGCAGTCATTCATATTCTGTTCATCATCACAGCTATCTAAAATCAGCATCATGGATACAGCTACAGGAGCTACTGTAAAAACAAGCCTCACAATGGTCACCAAATATAACAACTTCACACTTCTCTACAAAATACATTTGGTGACTTTCAGCTGAAAAAACAGTACAAAAGCAGTACAAAAGGCATACGTCTCAAAGTAAGCATGGTGTCAGACACGTACCCACTCTCCCTACAGTGTGTGTCCGGCCCAGACCTGCTGTCTGCTCTCTGACAGTCCAGCTCTTGAAGAGTTGTTTGAAGAGAGCCGATTCTCCTCCGTCACTGATAGCCTCCACTTTAGTGGTGAGTGGATAACCCTTCATTTTAATGAACTCCTGTAGAATTAATTACATTAGTCATTTGTAAATAAATCAAACATTAATTCAAGTCTTATCATGATGACATCTGATAAAAACATCACAAGTAATCCACACCACTCCAGTCCATCAGTTAACAGTCCAAAATTCATAATAATGCTTCCTCCAGTGAAAACGTTCATCTCCTGTTGTCTCTCACATCAAAATCCAGCCACATATTTGTCTAGAGCTGTTGTAAACAGTGCTTGATCTGTGCAGATTTCTCTCCTGATTCAGACCAGAACACCTTTTCACTGGAGGAAGTGTTATTATGGATTATGGACTCAGATTTTAGCTGGAGCAGCGATTTAAAAAGTCTTGTTTCTTACAAACACCACTAGTGGTTAAACATCCAGGTTGTAGGCCTGCAAAGTTGTCTAAACTGTCAGTATTATGCAGCACACAGGTCATTAAACATTATAGTAATAAAGGGAAAATCACTCTCCTCCAGTAGCAGCTATTATAACAGAAATGGAAATGATAAAAAATAGGAACTCACCAGAGCCCTGGTCATTGCTGCTTGTCTCTCTGCTTTGTTGGCTGTCTTTCCCTTCCATACAAATATTGACATTCCCCCCTGGTCCAAAATGTAGCAGTCCTAAAATAAATATAAATGAATCAATGAATGGCTGAATGACTGACTGAATGACTGACTGAATGACTGAATGAATGGCTGACTGAATGACTGAATGAATGACTGAATGACTGAATGAATGACTGACTGAATGACTGAATGACTGACTGAATGACTGAATGAATGACTGAATGACTGAATGAATGACTCAATGACTGACTGAATGACTGAATGAATGACTGAATGACTGACTGAATGACTGAATGACTGACTGAATGACTGAATGAATGACTGAATGACTGAATGAATGACTGACTGAATGACTGAATGAATGACTGAATGACTGAATGACTGAATGAATGGCTGAATGACTGGCTGAATGACTGAATGAATGACTGAATGACTGAATGAATGACTGACTGAATGACTGAATGACTGAATGACTGACTGAATGACTGAATGACTGAATGACTGACTGAATGAATGACTGAATGACTGAATGAATGACTGACTGAATGACTGAATGACTGACTGACTGACTGAATTAATGACTGAATTAATGACTGACTGAATGACTGACTGAATGACTGACTGAATGACTGAATGACTGACTGAATGAATGCTGAATGACTGAATGAATGACTGACTGAATGAATGACTGAATGGCTGACTGACTGACTGAATGAATGACTGAATGACTGAATGAATGAATGACTGACTGAATGACTGAATGACTGACTGACTGACTGACTGAATGAATGACTGAATGAATGACTGAATGAATGAATGACTGACTGACTGAATGAATGAATGACTGACTGAATGAATGACTGAATGACTGACTGACTGAATGACTGACTGACTGAATGACTGACTGACTGACTGACTGACTGAATGAATGAATGACTGAATGAATGAATGACTGACTGAATGACTGACTGAATGACTGACTGAATGACTGAATGACTGACTGAATGACTGAATGACTGACTGAATGACTGAATGACTGTCTGAATGAATGACTGAATGACTGAATGAATGACTGACTGAATGACTGACTGACTGACTGAATGAATGACTGAATTAATGACTGACTGAATGACTGACTGAATGACTGACTGAATGACTGAATGACTGACTGAATGAATGAATGAATGACTGAATGAATGAATGACTGACTGAATGAATGACTGAATGACTGACTGACTGACTGAATGAATGACCGAATGACTGAATGAATGACTGACTGAATGACTGAATGACTGACTGACTGACTGACTGACTGACTGACTGACTGAATGACTGAATGACTGACTGAATGACTGACTGAATGACTGACTGAATGACTGAATGACTGACTGACTGACTGACTGAATGACTGACTGAATGACTGACTGAATGACTGACTGACTGAATGACTGAATGAATGACTGAATGACTGAATGAATGACTGAATGACTGACTGAATGACTGACTGACTGACTGACTGACTGACTGACTGAATGAATGACTGAATGACTGAATGACTGACTGAGTGACTGAATGACTGACTGAATGACTGCATGACTGACTGACTGACTGAATGAATGAATGAATGACTGACTGACTGACTGACTGAATGAATGACTGCCTGAATGAATGACTGACTGAATGAATGACTGAATGAATGACTGACTGAATGAATGGCTGACTGACTGACTGACTGAATGAATGACTGAATGACTGACTGACTGACTGACTGAATGAATGAATGACTGACTGAATGAATGAATGACTGACTGACTGACTGAATGAATGACTGAATGAATGAATGACTGAATGACTGAATGACTGAATGAATGACTGACTGACTGACTGACTGACTGAATGAATGACTGAATGACTGAATGACTGAATGACTGAATGACTGACTGAATGACTGAATGACTGAATGACTGACTGAATGACTGAATGACTGACTGAATGAATGACTGACTGAATGACCGAATGACTGACTGACTGACTGAATGAATGACTGAATTAATGACTGACTGAATGACTGACTGAATGACTGACTGGATGACTGAATGACTGACTGAATGAATGAATGAATGACTGAATGAATGAATGAATGACTGACTGAATGAATGACTGAATGACTGACTGACTGACTGACTGAATGAATGACCGAATGACTGAATGAATGACTGACTGAATGACTGAATGGCTGACTGACTGACTGACTGACTGACTGAATGACTGAATGACTGACTGAATGACTGACTGAATGACTGACTGAATGACTGAATGACTGACTGAATGACTGACTGACTGACTGACTGAATGACTGACTGAATGACTGACTGAATGACTGACTGAATGACTGACTGACTGAATGACTGAATGAATGACTGAATGACTGAATGAATGACTGAATGACTGACTGAATGACTGACTGACTGACTGACTGACTGAATGAATGACTGAATGACTGAATGACTGACTGAGTGACTGAATGACTGACTGAATGACTGACTGACTGACTGAATGAATGAATGAATGAATGACTGACTGACTGACTGACTGACTGAATGAATGACTGCCTGAATGAATGACTGACTGAATGAATGACTGAATGAATGACTGACTGAATGAATGGCTGACTGACTGACTGACTGAATGAATGACTGAATGACTGACTGACTGACTGAATGAATGAATGAATGACTGACTGAATGAATGAATGAATGACTGACTGACTGAATGAATGACTGAATGAATGACTGAATGACTGAATGAATGACTGAATGACTGAATGAATGACTGACTGACTGACTGACTGACTGAATGAATGACTGAATGACTGAATGACTGACTGAATGACTGAATGACTGACTGAATGACTGAATGACTGAATGACTGACTGACTGACTGACTGAATGAATGAATGAATGAATGAATGAATGACTGACTGACTGAATGAATGAATGACTGAATGAATGACTGACTGAATGAATGACTGACTGAATGAATGACTGAATGACTGACTGAATGAATGAATGACTGACTGACTGACTGACTGACTGAATGAATGACTGAATGAATGACTGACTGACTGACTGACTGAATGAATGACTGACTGAATGAATGAATGACTGAATGACTGACTGAATGAATGAATGACTGACTGACTGAATGAATGACTGACTGAATGAATGAATGACTGACTGACTAACTGACTGACTGACTGACTGAATGAATGACTGAATGAATGACTGAATGAATGACTGAATGACTGACTGACTGACTGACTGAATGAATGAATGACTGAATGGATGACTGACTGAATGAATGACTGACTGACTGAATGAATGAATGAATGAATGAATGACTGACTGAATGACTGACTGAATGAATGACTGACTGACTGACTGACTGAATGAATGACTGAATGAATGAATGACTGACTGAATGAATGAATGACTGACTGAATGAATGACTGAATGACTGACTGACTGAATGACTGAATGACTGACTGACTGACTGACTGAATGACTGACTGAATGAATGAATGACTGACTGACTGAATGAATGACTGAATGAATGACTGAATGAATGACTGAATGACTGACTGACTGACTGACTGAATGAATGAATGAATGACTGAATGAATGACTGACTGAATGACTGACTGACTGACTGACTGACTGACTGAATGAATGAATGACTGACTGAATGAATGACTGACTGACTGACTGACTGAATGAATGACTGAATGAATGAATGACTGACTGAATGAATGACTGACTGAATGAATGACTGAATGACTGAATGAATGGCTGAATGACTGGCTGAATGACTGAATGAATGACTGAATGACTGAATGAATGACTGACTGAATGACTGAATGACTGAATGACTGACTGAATGACTGAATGACTGAATGACTGACTGAATGAATGACTGAATGACTGAATGAATGACTGACTGAATGACTGAATGACTGACTGACTGACTGAATTAATGACTGAATTAATGACTGACTGAATGACTGACTGAATGAATGACTGAATGACTGAATGAATGACTGACTGAATGAATGACTGAATGGCTGACTGACTGACTGAATGAATGACTGAATGACTGAATGAATGACTGACTGAATGACTGAATGACTGACTGACTGACTGACTGACTGACTGACTGACTGACTGACTGAATGAATGAATGAATGACTGAATGAATGACTGACTGAATGACTGACTGAATGACTGACTGAATGACTGAATGACTGACTGAATGACTGAATGACTGACTGAATGACTGAATGACTGACTGAATGAATGACTGAATGACTGAATGAATGACTGACTGAATGACTGAATGACTGACTGACTGACTGAATGAATGACTGAATTAATGACTGACTGAATGACTGACTGAATGACTGACTGAATGACTGAATGACTGACTGAATGAATGAATGAATGACTGAATGAATGAATGACTGACTGAATGAATGACTGAATGACTGACTGACTGACTGAATGAATGACTGACTGAATGACTGAATGACTGACTGACTGACTGACTGACTGACTGAATGAATGACTGACTGAATGACTGACTGAATGACTGACTGAATGACTGAATGACTGACTGAATGACTGACTGAATGACTGACTGAATGACTGACTGAATGACTGACTGACTGAATGACTGAATGAATGACTGAATGACTGAATGAATGACTGAATGACTGACTGAATGACTGACTGACTGACTGACTGAATGAATGACTGAATGACTGACTGACTGACTGAATGAATGAATGACTGACTGACTGACTGACTGACTGACTGAATGAATGACTGCCTGAATGAATGACTGACTGAATGAATGACTGAATGAATGACTGACTGAATGGCTGACTGACTGACTGACTGAATGAATGACTGAATGACTGACTGACTGAATGACTGACTGACTGAATGACTGACTGAATGACTGACTGACTGACTGAATGACTGAATGAATGACTGAATGACTGAATGAATGACTGAATGACTGACTGAATGACTGACTGACTGACTGACTGACTGAATGAACGACTGAATGACTGACTGAATGACTGAATGACTGACTGAATGACTGAATGACTGAATGACTGACTGACTGACTGACTGAATGAATGAATGAATGAATGAATGAATGAATGACTGACTGAATGAATGAATGACTGAATGAATGACTGACTGAATGAATGACTGACTGAATGAATGACTGAATGACTGACTGAATGAATGAATGACTGACTGACTGACTGACTGAATGAATGACTGAATGAATGAATGACTGACTGACTGACTGACTGAATGAATGAATGACTGACTGAATGAATGACTGAATGACTGACTGAATGAATGAATGACTGACTGACTGAATGAATGACTGAATGAATGACTGACTGAATGAATGACTGACTGACTGACTGAATGAATGAATGAATGACTGACTGAATGAATGACTGAATGAATGACTGAATGAATGAATGACTGAATGACTGACTGACTGAATGAATGAATGACTGAATGGATGACTGACTGAATGAATGACTGACTGACTGACTGACTGACTGACTGACTGAATGAATGAATGAATGACTGACTGAATGAATGACTGACTGAATGAATGACTGACTGACTGACTGACTGAATGAATGACTGAATGAATGAATGACTGACTGAATGAATGAATGACTGACTGAATGAATGACTGAATGACTGACTGACTGACTGAATGACTGACTGACTGAATGACTGACTGACTGACTGAATGACTGACTGAATGAATGAATGACTGACTGACTGAATGAATGACTGAATGAATGACTGAATGAATGAATGACTGAATGACTGACTGACTGACTGACTGAATGAATGAATGACTGAATGAATGACTGACTGAATGAATGACTGACTGACTGACTGACTGACTGACTGAATGAATGAATGACTGACTGAATGAATGACTGACTGAATGAATGACTGACTGACTGACTGACTGACTGACTGACTGAATGAATGACTGAATGAATGAATGACTGACTGAATGAATGACTGACTGAATGAATGACTGAATGACTGACTGACTGAATGACTGACTGACTGAATGACTGACTGACTGACTGAATGACTGAATGACTGAATGACTGACTGACTGACTGACTGACTGACTGACTGAATGAATGACTGACTGACTGACTGACTGACTGAATGACTGACTGACTGAATGACTGACTGAATGACTGACTGACTGAATGACTGAATGAATGACTGACTGAATGAATGACTGAATGACTGACTGACTGACTGAATGAATGAATGCCCCATTTTCCATTAACTGAAATACTACTAAATAACATATTATTTATTCGTATTATATTTATATACACAACATAAGTTATATTAAAACGTGTTGCAAATGCAGTAATCAGAGTCAGAAACGTTGTGCATTTGTCACATTCTGTTATTGTTTGTTTTTTTTCAACTTGTTCCTACTTATCTTCAGTTGTCATGATTATTCATTGTTACTAATCAGAGCACACCTGAGTTTGTTTGCCTGTATATTTAAGCCTTTCAGTTCTTTCTGTTCATTGTCTGGTGTTGGTTGTGTTTTAATACACAATGTTACTTTGCTACTCATCTTTTGCGTGGTTTACTTAAAGTCCTTCTCTTTGTCATCCTTTGTGGATCAGATTGTGACAGCATTAGCGTACTCCTTTTGATTTTTTTTTCTGACATATGATATATATTTATAATAATATGATTTTTTTTATATTTATATACAAATATATTTTATATCTTTATATTTATCAGTTTAGTGTGCCACCGTAGTGACATGTGATTCTATGACATGTCTATGATTCTATGACATGTGAACTATGATTCTCAGAGGCAAGTGCTTAGATGCCTTCCACAATTTTTATGTGAATTTATTAATTTGTGGTAATGGATTTTAAGGTAATGAATTTAGTTTGTAATTAACTCACATGCAAATATTATGTCTCAAAGGGTCTGTGATTGCTGTACAAACCTGTTTTCATCAAAAGGTTTCTATACTTTAGAAATTTTTGTGAACTTACTTTCTGAACAACAAATTAAATACAAATGAATACACTAACATGAAAGTAAATATTTGGTCAAATGATGATTTGGATTGACTTGTAATGGTCTAATGGGAGTAAACATTATAAGAGAGGATTAATTTTACACAAATGACCACTTACATCATGATTCAGCATGTCCTGTGTGAGTGGACTGGTTGCAATCTCTGTGATGTTCATAGTTCCATTAGCGTCTGACACGCTGCAAAGTCCAAGGTTTGTTAGAGGACTGCTAGACATTCTAACTAGTGAACATTAAGTGAACTGATTAGTAAGCTGACAGCACTTACTGATAGAGGGTGAGCTTAGACATTTGTTCCCGGTCAGTAATTTCATCAGGAGTCCCGCTGGGCAGTTTAGAGGGCCGTTCACCCAAAATGCTCACCATTAATTCCATTACTGATGGGGAGTTTGCCTCTGCATCCCCCTCAATCACACCGATTTCTGTCCGACCCCCTCTCTCACGATCCCTGATGTCCTTGGCTAGCATCATACCCTTACAGTAAACAAGGAGCAGCATAACATTACGGTCTAAAAGAACCTAAAACTTTATTTTCGCTCATGTAGCTCATTACCTTCAGACGTTCTTGTTTGTTGCTTTCAGGGCCATTCCACTGGATAATGGTCTTGCCAAGATCCAGCAGAAAGACACTCCCAGTGTCAAAGCTGTTCCAGCTCATTTCCACCTGCAAATTGGCCAGTGCATTCGATCATGTGCATCTTGAAAATCACATTAGGGACCATTTTGGTACCTGTGGTACTAGAAGACACCTGGTAATACTTAAAAGGATAGTTCGCACAAAAATGTAGATTCCGTTCATCTTTGGAAAACAAATGAAGATATTTTTAATTAAATATGTAGATATGTGAATAAAATAAAATAAAATAAATCTGTTCATCATATAAAGCCATCAAATCTCTCCAGAAAATTGGGACTAAACCGCTCAACTAATATGGATTGGTTTTACGATCTCTTTATGAACTCTTTGGAGAATCAAAGTGGTAGACGCATGGACTGTCAGTGGAAGGGCAGAAATCTCTCAGATTCCTCTAAAAATATTTTCATTTGTATTCTGAAGGTGATCGAAATTCCTACGAGTTTGGAACGACGATGATGATAGAATTCTAATTTTTGGGTGAACTATCCCTTTAAGACGAACAGTTTGCTCACCTCTGTGCCAGTCACTTTCCTTTTTCCTTTCACATGCAGCAGTCTCTGAATGTTATAAGTGTTTGTCTCCACATGGTTCATTCCCGTTGACACCCCTCCTGACTTATAACTAAGGATGTATAAAGACATATGCTTGACACTTTCTGTCATCTTCATGGACAAAACAAACTCAAATTTGTGACTATAAGAAGTAGCAGGGCCATTTCTATCTACAGTATGAGTGGCCACTTAGGGGCCCCAAGACACCAGGGGGCCCTGTAAAGCAAAGCCTTTTTTACTTAGATGCGCATGAGTTAAAACCCTGATATACTCTCTTCAAACAAACGTTTGAAGTGTCTGAGCAGCGGTACACTGATTGGATTAATATGTGCTTCCCTCTCAATGAAAAAATACATTTATAAATAAACAAACAACAAAATTGACATCGGTGAGAATAGAGAGGTTAAAAAGCATCTGATTATACAGATATGGATATGTTTGCACTATGTAACACCCCGCCAGCAGAGGGAGCCCTCGTCCGAGTAATGACTGTTAGCACTCCCCCTGCTTCCTCTGCAACTACTTCCTGTTTGGTGGCCATATTAAGCTGGCCACCACATGGCTTCCTCTCGAGGTAATGCCAGTTTATCCTGCCTTACTAAGTGTTTGTATCTTTATTCTATTGCCACGTGCATGACCTGTTTTCTGTTTGCTTCGACTTCTCTTTTGGATTATCCCTTTTGCCTATTTGGACTGCCTTACTGTGTCTTTGACCTCACCGCCTGTTTTGCTATCTCTGAGTTTTGCTTTGTTTGACTGTTTTAATAAACATCCGCATATGGATTCTGCCTCGGTTTCTGCCTCACCTTCCTTACAGAATCCAGCAGAAGTTTCTCAGCTCCAAGTGGAGTTCGCTTATCAGAGTGAACTGTTGAAAAACTACCAAGAGCAGTTCAACAAACTACAGTCAGCAAATGATCATTTGACCCACTATATTCGGCCACACCATCGACGGTAAGACTGGCGTTGCCAGACAAGTTTGATGGCTCTGCAGGATAGTGTCGTGGTTTTATTCGTCAAGCCCACATTTATGTTGAAAGCCAGAGAGATCAGTTTCAATCTGAAGAAAGTAAATGCACATTTCTGATGTCACTGTTATCTGGCAGAGCGATCGATTGGGCTGTAGCGGTTTGGGAGACGGATTCACGGTTTTGTTCCTCATTTGTATATTTCCCACAACAACTCAGAGAGGTGTTTGAATATCCTGAGGGGGGCAAGGATATTTCCACTCAATTGTAACACATGTCTCAGGGCAGCCGCACCGCTGCAGATTTCGCCATCGAATTTAGAACACTCGCCGTTCAAAGTGAATGGAATGATGTTTCTCTGAAGGCTGTTTTCAAACAAAGTTTGAACCTCGAGCTTCAGACTGAAATAGCCTGCAAGGGTGAAGATTTAACATTTTATGAGTTTGTTACTATGATTATCAAGATTGATAATCTGAGGAAATCTAAGGGAAGAGGAAATCTGCTCGTCTGCTTCACTCAAACTTCCTCACCCCACCAACCATCCACCAAGAGCCAAATAGGCTATGCACACCTCGACGCTGCAAACGTAATCTGTGTTTTTAATGCAGTGAAACAGGCCACCATAACGTAGAGTGCCCACACAAAGCAAGAAGATCCACCAGTACTAACAGCCAGATGAGTGTTGATCAATTTTCTCTTCAAATTTCAAAATCGTTTTTGATTCCTTTTTCACATTCCAACAATGTGACAGTGAAGTTCCGCTATCCACTTCCTCTGGTTCCTGTTGCCCTGGAACAACTTTGTGAAGCTAAGATCTAAACCAGGTAAAACTTGAGAAGCGCTTATAATCTAATCCGGATTCTCGTTTGGCTCTGTTCGAAGGCGGTCGCATTTTTCTTCCCTCCCTCCCTCCTGAACTTCCCTGCTTGCTCTCTAGTATTGTCCTGTCCTTCTTAAGAGACTCTCGCTGCACTATTTACAAAACCGAAATTATGGATCTGATCAACTGGTCTCTCAACGCAATTGACACCATCTTCTCCACTAGGAAAGCGGGATCTGGAGAACCGGAATGTCCCGCTGGGACGTTTGCTGCTGGCTACACGATGGACGCATGGGAGAGATGGCGGGTCGTGTGTCTGGCGGCTCTCTCTCCGTGGAGGACATTGAAGACATCTTCTTATTCGGAACAATGATAACTGGGTTTCTGCTATTTGGATTAGGCGTTGCCCTAAATTATCAGAAAATTAAGGAGACGGGACTGGCTATCCAAAACCTCTCAAGGCTGCCCGTCATGATGGAGTCTGTAGGCAGAGCGGTACCGCAATATGGGTTCGATCACGGCTAGGCTCTCGGCTTTGGAAAGGAAAATTGATGGACAAGGAGATCAGAATGGACAATGAGAATAGCTGTGAAACTGGAAGACAGCTGTTCGCCCAAAAACAAAACAATCTTATCTCTTTCCGGCTTCCCACAACAGAACGGCTTGGCAAGGCCGCTCTGGTATCAACTCTCCGGTGAATACTGCAGGGAGACGCTCTTTCTTCCATTCCCTCCCCCTATCAAAACACCTTGTTATTGTCGGGCGCTTGTGCTCTGTCCAAGGTCGTTTCCATGGCAATTGCTATGTCGCATCACAACCTGCGAACTGAGTCGACTGGTTTGGAGTGCTGGCGAAACGGATTTCAAGGCATACGAACTCACATGAACTTACACATACACACACTCATACACCTCCCTACCCCCATCCCACGCCTTCGTCGCTTCATCCTGTCAGGTGATAACGGGTCCGTGTGTTTGCGCTGAATGGCTGCTGGCCGGATGGCTGTTTCGTCTGAACTAGGATTACTATGCAAGTTATGTTCCTGTGTTGACTGTGCTCCATGCTGAGGTTTTTGTCTGTTCTCACACTGCACTCTCGTTCAGGAACGTAGTGTGAGGACAATTTTTTTCTCCTCTCTTTCCTCATGTTATGCTGTATTTCTTCTTCATTGCATTTCGTTGCCTTGTACCTACATGTGCAATGACAATAAATTGAATCCAATCCAATCTAATCCAATCAAGGAAGGTGATGAGTGGAAGACTGCATTTCTTACCACCAGCGGTCTCTATGAGTATCTGGTGATGCCGTTTGGGCTAGCCAATGTCCCAGCTGTATTCCAGTCATTAACGTGATCTTCAAGAACATTTTGAACCATTATGTTAATGCCTACATTGACAATATTTTGATATACTCCAAGTCGGAAGCTGATCACATCGAACATGTCTGAACCATCCTTTCTCGTCTCCTTAAGCACCAACTCTATGTGAAAGCTGAAAAATGTGAGTTCCATGTCCAGAACACCACATTCTTGGGATATCACATAAGTCATCAAGGTGAAGAGATGGACACTTCCAAGATCCAGGCAGTCACTGAATGGCCCCAACCATCCACAATCATGGAATTTAAAAGATTTGGCTTTGCCAACTTCTACCGGCGTTTCATTAGAAACTACAGCACGATTGCCTCCCCTTTGACGTCCCTTCTGAAAGAGAAACCATCCAAGTTAAAGTGGACGAACGAAGCCACCAGCGCTTTCACAAAACTCAAGTCAAGTTTCACTTCGGCACCTATCCTGAAACACCCTGACCTTAACCTCCCATTTTTAGTGGAAGTGGATGCATCAGACTGTGGGATTGGGGCAGTACTCTCACAGCGTCATGGTCAACTTGCTAAATTGTATCCTTGTGCATACTTTTAAAGAAAACTCACTTCTGGCGAAAGAAACTAGAATGTTGGTAATAAGGAGTTACAGTCCATGAAAGCTGCGATAGAGGAGTGGAGACACTGGTTGGAGGGAGCCATCCATCAATTCCAGGTGATCACCGATCACAGGGATCTTGAGTATGTGAAAAGTGCCAAGAGACTAAACCCACGCCAGGCCAGATGGTCACTGTTCTTTTCAAGGTTTCAATTTACTGTCAATTTACTTACATATCGCCCAGGAAGTAAGAATAGCAAGGAGTACGCCCTCTCCAGATGCCATGATCCTCCCCTCCAAGATCATTCTCCTGGACCCATTCTTCCTCCTTCTGTAATTATCGCTCCTGTGAACTGGGACATCATGGAGGAAATCCAAAAAGTCACGCAGCAAGATCTTCCGCCCGCTATGTGTCCCCCGAACAAACAATATGTCCCCCAGGAGCTACGACAACGGGTCATGCAATGGGTTCATACCTCCATCAACTCTGGTCATCCAGGTATCTCACGCACCACCAAATAAATCCGCAACGCTTTCTGGTGGCCAACAATGAATAGAGATGTAACTGATTACGTGAAAGCTTGCCAAGTTTGCGTGCAGTCTAAGATCCCCAAGGAACTGCCATCCGGTCTTCTGCAACCACTACCGATCCCTCAACGTCCTTGGTCCCATCTGTCAATCGACTTTGTTACTGATCTCCCACCATCCAAAGATTTCATAACAATCCTAGTCATCATTGACAGATTCTCCAAGTCCTGCCGCCTTATTCCTCTCAAAGGTCTGCCCACAGCCATGGACATGGCACAAGCTCTATTCCACCAAGTTTTTAGAATCTATGGTTTACCTATATCGTCTCTGAATGGGGGACTCAATTCACCTCTCGGGTATGGAAGGCTTTTTGCCAACACTTAGACATCAATGTGAGTCTGACGTTGGGATATCACCCTCAGTCAAACGGTCAAGTCAAGAGACTCAATCAAGAGATCGGTAGATCTCCTGAGAACCTACTCCCGCCGGGAACAGAACCGGTGGGCAAAATTCTTACAATGGGCGGAATACGCTCAAAACTCCCTAACCCATGCCTCTACATGACTCACCCCATTCCAGTGCATGCTGGGATATCAATCCCCTTTGTTCCCCATGGTCTGGTGAACCCTCCTCCGTTCCAGCGGTCGATGATTGGATATGTCGTAGTGAGAGGGTGTGGGACAGCGCTCATGTTCATCTTCAAAGAGCTGTACGAGTGCAAGAACTCCAGGCCAACCGAGGACAGCGCCCACATCCTCCCTACCAACCGGGACAGAGGGACAGACTCTCTACGAGGGACATCAAGCTATGTCTGCCGAGTAGGAAGCTCTGCCCAAGGTATGTTGGCCCATTCAAAATTTTAAAACAGATAAATGAGGTCACATATCAGCTTGAGCTACCTTCTAACTACCACATCTCTCCATTTCATGTCTTGCTCCTCAAACTGGTCCACCCGAATGCCGACCCCTATGCTGAGCACCAAGAGCCACCGCCTCCACTGGACATTGACGGATCACCCGCCTACAAGGTGAACATACTGCTGGACTCGAGGCGTAAAGAGTGGATTCCAATACCTGGTGGACTGGGAGGGCTACGGACCTGAGGAGAGATCATGGATACCTGCTTCTGATATTCTGGACCCCTCACTCATAGAGGAATTTCATCGAGCCAGGCCCAACCGTCCAGCGCCATGACCAAGGGGACGTCCACGCTGAGCGCCAGGAGTTGCTCCTAGAGGGGGGGTTCTGTAACACCCTGCCAACAGAGGGAGCCCTCGCCCGAGTATTGACTGTTAGCACTCCCCCTGCTTCCTCTGCAACTACTTCCTGTTTGGTGGCCATATTAAGCTGGCCACCACATGGCTTCCTTGCGCGGTAATGCCAGTTTATCCTGCCTTACTAAGCGTTTGTATCTCTAGCGTTTGTATGTATTCTATTGCCACGTGAATGACCTGTTTTCTGTTTGCTTCGACTTCTCTTTTGGATTATCCCTTTTGCCTATTTGTCTGGTTGGACTGCCTTACTGTGTCTTTGACCTCACCGCCTGTTTTGATAACTCTGAGTTTTGCTTTGGACTGTTTTAATAAACATCTGCACATGGATTCTGCCTCGGCTTCTGCCTGACCTTCCTTACACCCTAGTTCTGCACTCCAGTGTGTGTTCATGCTTTTACTTGTGTCTGACCTTGATAGACTTGTGTGAAGAAATTAAACTATAATATTTAACTATTATCAAATTCTCATGAACCAATGGCAATTTAACAGCTGGTGCAAAGCTTGTGCTGACTAATGGTTTCAAACCTGACAGTTAAACAATTATAGGGGGTCCATAAAAAGTACTGATATCACAACTTTCAATTGGGTAACACCTAGAAATTATTATGAAATTTTGCCACTTGTAGAAGTATTTTTTATGTATTTATATTTTGTCATGTCAATTCATTATGTTTGTTGTTTTGCAATTTTATTAGTTTACATCCACTGTTGTTATTTTTGGTCTAGCTTGCACAAGTTTTATTTATTTTATCAATTATTTTGCTCAATTATAATTAGAGCTGAGACATGTTTTTGCCTGGTGAGATGTGGACTGCAGTTTTCAGATGCTTACATTATTCCCTGCTTGAAATAGCCACAGAAGATGCTGGACTCATGGTGCTGCACCTCGCGATACTGAATAGGTGAGGAGCCCAGGAACTCATCCAGCTGAATGGCATATACAGCAGCAGCTCCCTGTTCATCCAGTGTCGACATGGAGCCTACCCAGTAATGAATGTCATAGTATGCAGATTTGCCAGCTTTGCGTGTCTGCATATGAATGAAAGACATAGCATGTAAAACACGAGGCTTGGTTATATGATGTCTATGCACCAATAGTTGTCTAACAGGAAACTGTTAGGTTAGGCTGAAGGGCTAAGGCGAGAACAATGGGCTTGTTATTAGAATTCAAAAATAAAACAAATAACACCACAAAAAGCTCACACGGCATGGACATGGCAACACCTCACATAGAAACATCCACAATCAACGGGAACAGGACAGAGAATACAGGGAGGGCAATTAGGATGCTAACGAGGGAGAACAGAGAGAGTGCAATATATTATCTGCAACACCGAAAAAGACAGAAACATCACACGACAACACAGAACAGACAGTGGCCAGGATACCCTCACTAAAGAAACAACAAGGAGGGAAGGGAGTAGAGCCAAGCCGAGGACAGCTCTGTAGGATCCGGAACCCAGGTGGAAGACCGGGGAGGGATGGGAGGGTTGAGCCGCTGAGGATCTGGTGCTCAGGGAGCCTGATGGACTCACAAAGACAAGACAGAGCTCTGCCACCAAACTGAGAGGAAACTCAACAGAGCTGAGATAGAACCCTGACAGAAACCACATGCAATTTGATCTTTTCCCAGCAGAACATAGTCACATAGGTTTCAGAAAGGTTTTTCTGACTTACTGAGAGCAATAAATAGCAGTCACTTTCATAAAAATGCCCATGAAATTTTTCCAGCACCAAAACAAGTTCCATTTTCTGAAAGAAGAAGGAAAAAAAAAACTGTTAAATTTCTTTGAAAACAGCTTGACAGCCTGTCCAAAATCTTTGTTTAATACAGTACAAATGTTACTCTCCAGATTACTATTCACAAGCAATCACTGCTGTACAGTCCAGCTGTGCACTTCACAATGGAAGCAGAGAAGCTTCTGTGTTTGGTGTTACATCCTCATGTTGCTCCTTTTTTATATACAGCAAATTCCCATTTATAGTAGTACTGTATACAGTTTTTGTATGCTGCAGCAACCAGCACTGTACAATTACAGTCAGTCTGTAACTCTGCATTGACTGATTTGATTGTATTGCTATTCTCAAAGCTTATTAGCATAATGTACTTTTTTGAAAAAAAAAAGAATTTCACTAGCCATTCTTTTGGAAAGGAGACCTTGGAATGCTGGAACCGAAATAAAATTAAATAAAATAAAATAAAATAAAAAATAAAATAAAGATCATGACTTTCTACAGTTATTTTTATTGCAGGGCATACAGTTAGGGTTAGGTTAGGATAGGCTCATATTTGATTGTATAATTTAATAGCTGTTTTCATACTTGTTAAGATTTGATAGCAGTATTATTTGGCCATACAAACATAAAACAAATGCATAATGTACAGGGCTGCATTTCCCAGAAGCATCATAAGCCTAAGTAGATCGTAGGCCTGTTGCCACCAATGGTCTCTACAATCAACTTACCTTACGATGCATTTGAGAAATGCAGCCCAGATTGTTTCATTTGCTGTATGACTACTTTTTTTCTGCATAACCTTTGGCCATGGTTTGTAGTCCTATGACTCATGAGACACAGACAAACCCTTTCACAGAATTTACACGGTAAGTGCCATCCACACAATTCAAATCAAATCTGATCATTTCACAAAGGTCTGTTATTTAGTTTTCTTACAGCTGAATGTGTTAACAAAGTTATGTCATTAATTGCAATTTAAATTTTTTTAAATTTGAATTTTTATTTAATTGATTTTTTTATTGATAACCCTAATTATATTATTAAAACATTAAAATGTCAAACCAATCTTGAAATCAAGCAAAAAGCCCCCAAAACAGGTTCAGTGTAATTATTTTGAAACATCTTCACACTAACATTTGCATGTTTTGCATACGGTACATCCAATTATTAATGCAATAGTTGGCTTGTATTCTTGTATATTACATGGAATGTAAAAAATGTCCAAAATACTTCGATTAATAGATGCTCCTCTCAGTGAAGAAAGCTGAAATGGGACAGCAGCTCTTTAGCTCATCAGACATGCACCTGTCGTATTTCATGTTTTATAGAGAGCATCTCAATCATGTGTTTCTTCAACAGATTTTAATAATGTGTTTCACCATCAGCTTCTTGTTTCAGCATCTATTGCTGAGAGAATCAAACCTACCTCGATTCTCCAAATGAGTATCCCTGGAGAGTGTGTGATGGCTCTGAATGTGTGTTGCATGATTCAGCGCTGCGCACCAGACTAAAAACCAAGACAGAAAAGGGTGCACTGCGATATTAGCCTTAATTCAGCATCATTATATTACGCTCCTTTCATGCTTAATAAGTAACTGGCAGTATTTTATAGGTTTTATTACCTTTAGATAAATGTAAAGTAGTTTTATTAACAGCATACTGTTAAAGCAGCTTTAATTGGAACAAAACAAAAGTGTTACCTTGACGTCCAAACAGTGATTTCGAAGAGCTTTAGAGATGATTCTCCTCAGACGGATAAAGGCTGATGTGTAAGTCCAGCCAGAGACAAGTGAACAAGTCCAGGACTGTCTCTGATGGTAACGAGGCACAGAGCAAAATATGCCCTTTTTTGTCCAGGTCTTTTGCACCAATTTTACAAATACTTCATTTGCTTATATTTGCCTGCTGTCACTCGATGCTGAGCTCAACAACCAATCAGGATAAGACTTAATACAGTCAAGGCAAATGAGTAATGTAAACAAAGAGAGATATTCAAAAGACACAAGCAGCCATGGAGCAGGTTCATCAGGTGTTTTCAGAGCTCTACTCCCTCCAATTAATGCAGAAACATGGACTGCATCACTCTTTTACTGTCTAGGCCAGATGCTTACGGAGTGGCTGCTGTTAAAATCTTAGGTCCAGTTTGAGTCATTGTCATTCAAGCCATGTGCAGAATGTCATTTCACTGGTCTGCAGTACAACTGGTGTTTTGTTCACTACAGTGCTTTTGCTCTAGCATTGCTGAAATGACTTGTCAATGAGATGTTGTGACCAGTGTTGGGGGTGACACATTACAAGCAAAACGAATTAAGAAATCAGAGTTCCTTTTTTCCAAGTAAAGTAACCCATTATTTTTTCATTTACAAGAAAATGTCTGAGTTGCTTTTTCAAAGAAGTAACTCCAGTTCCTGTGTTTGTGATGTATTGACTGACAGCTCTGGTGTTGCCATGTTGAGAGAAATCAGGAGTAAGTGCAGAGCGTTGTGTGTGAACATGATCTTACTGTAGATCTAGACTAAATATCTACATGATCTTACTGTAGATCTAGACTAAATATCAACATGATCTTACTGTAGATCTAGACTAAATATCAACATGATCTTACTGTAGTTCTAGACTAAATATCTACATGATCTTACTGTAGATCTAGACTAAATATCAACATGATCTTATTGTAGTTCTAGACTAAATATCAACATGATCTTACTGTAGATCTAGACTAAATATCAACATGATCTTACTGTAGTTCTAGACTAAATATCAACATGTTCTTACTGTAGTTCTAGACTAAATATCAACATGATCTTACTGTAGATCTAGACTAAATATCATCATGATCTTACTGTAGTTCTAGACTAAATATCTACATGATCTTACTGTAGTTCTAGACTAAATATCTACATGATCTTACTGTAGTTCTAGACTAAATATCTACATGATCTTACTGTAGATCTAGACTAAATATCATCATGATCTTATTGTAGATCTAGACTAAATATCTACATGATCTTACTGTAGTTCTAGACTAAATATCTACATGATCTTACTGTAGTTCTAGACTAAATATCAACATGATCTTACTGTAGATCTAGACTAAATATCAACATGATCTTACTGTAGGTCTAGACTAAATATCATCATGATCTTACTGTAGTTCTAGACTAAATATCTACATGATCTTACTGTAGTTCTAGACTAAATATCTACATGATCTTACTGTAGTTCTAGACTAAATATCAACATGATCTTACTGTAGTTCTAGACTAAATATCTACATGATCTTACTGTAGTTCTAGACTAAATATCAACATGATCTTACTGTAGTTCTAGACTAAATATCAACATGATCTTACTGTAGTTCTAGACTAAATATCATCATGATCTTACTGTAGTTCTAGACTAAATATCAACATGATCTTACTGTAGTTCTAGACTAAATATCTACATGATCTTACTGTAGTTCTAGACTAAATATATACATGATCTTACTGTAGTTCTAGACTAAATATCAACATGTTCTTACTGTAGTTCTAGACTAAATATCATCATGATCTTACTGTAGCTCTAGACTAAATATCAACATGATCTTACATGATCTTACTGTAGTTCTAGACTAAATATCTACATGATCTTACTGTAGCTCTAGACTAAATATCAACATGATCTTACATGATCTTACTGTAGTTCTAGACTAAATATCTACATGATCTTACTGTAGTTCTAGACTAAATATCTACATGATCTTACTGTAGCTCTAGACTAAATATCTACATGATCTTACTGTAGTTCTAGACTAAATATCAACATGATCTTACTGTAGATCTAGACTAAATATCAACATGATCTTACTGTAGTTCTAGACTAAATATCAACATGATCTTACTGTAGCTCTAGACTAAATATCAACATGATCTTACTGTAGTTCTAGACTAAATATCTACATGATCTTACTGTAGTTCTAGACTAAATATCTACATGATCTTACTGTAGTTCTACACTAAATATCAACATGATCTTACTGTAGATCTAGACTAAATATCTACATGATCTTACTGTAGTTCTAGACTAAATATCAACATGATCTTACTGTAGTTCTAGACTAAATATCAACATGATCTTACTGTAGATCTAGACTAAATATCTACATGATCTTACTGTAGTTCTAGACTAAATATCTACATGATCTTACTGTAGTTCTAGACTAAATATCAACATGATCTTACTGTAGTTCTAGACTAAATATCTACATGATCTTACTGTAGTTCTAGACTAAATATCAACATGTTCTTACTGTAGTTCTAGACTAAATATCATCATGATCTTACTGTAGTTCTAGACTAAATATCATCATGTATTTACTCATCTCACCTGCACTAAAACACAAAACAAAACAGATTCAGTATTCTTCAAATTGAATCAAAACAGTGAAATGCAAACTCAGAATATGACGCAAACCTGCAATAAATAAACATGTTAAATAACACACATATTCTTCATGTATTTAATCCCATTTTATTAATCAATGTCTTTGTTTCTGACCTTCAGTGATCCAATTCAACTATACGAATAAGCAAAAATGACTTTAGATAAACATTCATATATTCATTCAGAATGTTGAACTTTTTTCTTTTGCGTCTTATTCTTCATGTAATTTATAATGGCAGCACAGCCGAAAGGTTTGTTTGAGCTGCGCTCTCTACTGTACAGATGTGAATTTACATTTCCTTCAGCCTGCGCCGTATTCACTCCACTTTCAGTGTGAAAGCACTTTACATTTTCCAAAAAATAGCCAAATTTCTTTTTTTAAATATTATAAACAAACAAGCAAGCCCAGACCAGGTCAACTAAAAAATAATGTAACACATTACTTTCCTTAAAAAGTAACAAAATTAGTTACTTTTTAGTAACACAATAGAGTAACTCAACACGTGACCCTGGAGCACAAAAGCAGTCATGAGTGTAACAGGTATATTTGTAGCAATAGACAACAATACATTGTATGGATCAAAATTATACATTTCTCTTTTATGACAAAAATCATTAGGATATTAAGATCATGTTCCATGAAGATATTTAGTGAATTTCCTACCGTAAATATATCAAAACTTCATTTTTGATTAGTAATATGCATTGCTAAGAACTTCATTTGAACAACTTTAAAGGAGATTTTCTCAATATTTAGATTTTTTTGCTCCCTCAGATTCCAGATTTTCTAATAGTTGTATCTCAGACTAATATTGTCCGATCATAACAAACCATACATCAATGGAAAGATTATTTATTCAGCGTTCAGATGATGTATAAATCTCAATTTCGAAAAACTGACACTTAAGACTGGTTTTGTGGTCCAGAGTCATATATTGTAATGCATTACTTTTAAAAGTAACTTTCCTCAACAGTGGTTGTGAGATTTTAATAGCAAAATATGTTAGAGGCATTGTTTGCATGTGGCCTCAATGAATGCGCTTATCTGTGTAACATTAAATCACCTTTTCTTTTAACCTTTTCTGAACTTTGTGACAAAAATGAAAGACTGTGTTTTAACAAGAAAATGTATTCCCATTATTATTAATGGTAGAAACTGCAACACACAATATGGCGGCTCGAGCAGTAACTGTTGAGTGTTTGCACCTTGTCAGTTGTCAGTTGCTTCTAAAACAGCATTCATACCTTTCCTACCTTCCGTCCCTTCTGTGCCCTTTCATTTAGATGCTGATGGGCCTTTTTCAGGTTAATCTTCCGTCTTTGCAGAATAGTCATGGCAATGGATGCTCTGCAGTGAATGAGTGCCGTCAGAATGAGAGTCCAAACAGCTGATAAAAACACCACAATAATCCACACCACTCCAGTCCATCAGTTAACATCTGGAGAAGACTAAATTCTGACGGCACCCATTCACTGCAGAGGATCCATTGCTGAGCAAACGATGTAATGCTACATTTCTCCAAATCTGATGAAGAAACAAACTCATCTACATCTCGGATGGCCTGAGGATGAGCACATGTTCATCTGATTTTCATGTTTGAGTAAACTATTCCTTTAAAATAACTGATAACAGTTTGAAACATTCAAAATATTTTATTTTGTATATTGATTTACACACATTATATACACTTATGTAGCTTAAAAAAAACAATTTTTTTTAGGATTAGGCCATAGTTCAATTAGGACATTTAAGTAATTTTTATAAACGTGCCTTAGAAAAAAAAACTTTAATGGTGCACATTTTGAGACAAAATAAAGGCACTGATATATTTTGAGATCAGTCAGTGCAAGTTTCTTTCAGTTGAAACAGCTCAGACTTACATTTTAGTCTGGGACTAGGCTTAAGCCTTGTCTTTGAAACCGGGGGTCAGTGTTTTGATGAGGTGATGCACCGCTCTGCCAGTGCTTCTGTGGTCATTCAATTTTAATGTCCACCATAAAATGACATCAACTAGCAGTGTATCAAAGATTCAAATCATTAGCATCAAAAATAAAAAAAGCCTGAAGTCTTCATCTGCCCATCTCTCCCTATAGCAATAAATTACAGATACCATGCTGACAAGATGTTACAATTGAGGAAAACAAACACAGTGATCATCACCAGACTATGACATGCTAATGTGAAGTTTGATATTGATGCAATGCTTTAAACATTTCGGATAAAAATAGAGAATCATGGGAGCAGTACACCATAGTTCATCAAGTTAGTGAATATTTGTAGTATTATATGTTGCCATAAAGCTTCGGAACTAATCTTATTATTCAGTTGAACACACAGGTGTTATCTTTGTAAACAATTAAAACGACATCCATTCATGAGCATAAGATATTTAATAATAATAATAATAAACAAACATTAGGGCCCATTTCACAAATCAGATTTTTTTAATGAACCCCACTGTTTTCTTTTACCCGCTCCAGCATTTCAATGAATCATACATTTCATATGCTATAAAAACTACTTAAAGACATCTTTTGTTGGATAGTCTGGAAGTCAGAACAAGTGTTTTAGGATAATTAGTTACATTATTAGTAAGGAATCAGTATAAATTCCCTGAGAAAAAAGATCTCGTGTGGAAAAAGTAGAAAAATACTTTATGAATCATCAGTGTGATCTTAACAGCACAACTGATCATCGTCATGTTTGTTAAATTAGAAAAATGTTTTAAAACCTTTGCCATATAAGGATTTTTCTGGTTTAGAGTTTGTCTCATAAAAGCTTTGAGGTGATTGATCAATCAACACTTCTACAAAATGAAGAGTCTAAAGCATGAGATTTATAAATCTAGCCGTGTTACTGAATGTACAAAATAAACGGCAATATAAAAAATACAATTTCAACAAAAACATCCCTTTCTTGTACATAATACCTCTCTGTAAAGTATTAAATCAACTAGTACAAGTAGAATTTCATATGAAGAACAGTCCATATGACCAGCCGATCGATTGAGCCACACAGAGATCAGGGGCCAGTTGCATTAAGACAAGTCTGACCAAGCAGTTAGCTGAGGGTAATCAGTCTTATTTTTTTGGATTCAACTTAGACTAATGTTTTTATGTGACCGAATTAAGTCTTAAAGAAAAAATGAGATAACTAACTTGTGAGACAAGTCTAAAGCTTTTATGCGACCGACGGCAGATCTCACCATCATCAGTCCATCTGGAATGACCTAAACCCACAGGCCAACTGTGTTGTCTTCTTAGCACTTTTTGTTTTGTTTTAGTGAATACCTTGAAATATCATCAAAATCATTCTGTTGGTACACCGATTTATAATCAGGCAAATGTGTTCTGTTTCTGTCGCAAACGTGTGTTCTGGGAGTTTGGTGAGCAGGTACGAAATCCCACGAGCAGCAACAAATGCAGATGTACAGCTACGGTCTCACTGTAATTACGACAGTGGGTTCCTCACTTAACTGTAGGGGGTTCGTAAATATACACAAAACTACATGCAGCTGCTTTATCTTAAGTAGATGAAATCAATATTATATTAGGTTCAGCACCTTAAACAGCTTTTTCCCAGGTACTGCAGAGTTTTAAGGGAGTTTGCATGCAGGCAAACTGTTCCAGGAATCTCCTTGTCCATATTATTATTACTTGAAATGTAATGTAAAAATTAATGTAAAATGGCACACTATTGAAATTACATTCCATTTTTTTATCGATATGGCTGACATACAGATACAAAGTATTACCTTGTGTCCTGTATTGCTGGACAGCTCATGTTTAATAGCAGGGGATACAAGAACGTTACAAAATCCAACATAGACACAGCTATAAAAAAACAACCAGCAGGAACAAAGTGCAGATTCCTTCTTTTCCTAAATAACTGTTGACTGACGAGTATAACTAAGTAGTCTTCATATTAACATTTGAGTAAAGGTACCTTGGATAAAGTGAATGAATCTAGGTTCATCAGCACTTTATGAATAATTTAGTGCTGTCAAACAATTAATCGCATTCAAAATAAGTTTTTAGTTACATAATATGTGTGTGTGCGCTGTGTATATTTATTATGTATATATAAATACACACATGCATGTATATATTTCAGAAAAATATGTTTATATATAATATATAAATGCATACATGTAAATACTAGTAATATGTGTGTGTATTTGTATATAAACAATAAATATACACAGTACACACACATATATTATGTACACAAAAACTTTTATTTTGGATGCGATTAATCGGTTTACAGCACTAGAATAATTTAAGAGAGAACACAAGAATCTCCATTTTTCGAGAGGTTGGACTCGGAGTCACTCATCCCATCTCCTCCCTCTTCAGCCTCGCTGTCCAGCAAAGCTCCGTCCGGCTGCATGTCTGGAGTGGACAGACTGGGCGAGAACTCGGACGGAGCATCTTCATAGCCGCTGCTTTCTTCATTATCATCTCCAGCCTGAGCATCAGGCTTCTGGCTGGGAAACACTGACAGACTCAGTGTCTGGCTGACTGCTTTCTTTAGCTGTAAGAGCTGGCTCATGTTCAGATCCACGGAGGTGCCTTCGCTGTGTGCGAGCGTCTGTTCGTCTTGGTCCACTGACGTCCCCTCCAGAGCGGCCTGGAGCCAGACAGGCCCCGCTGGCCTCGACTGAAGCGGCTCGCTGCTTCTTTCCTGCAGAGGACACAAAACAATCTTGACACCTAGAAACCAACAGTGACTCGTCGCCGTTCGTGTGCTAGTTTTAAACTGTGTGTGCTGATCACTTCACAGGATTCAGAACAGCTGGTTCTTATTTGGGCTGTCAAATTAAAATCCACTGAATTAAAACAAAAATTGCAGATGCAGCTTGGCAGTGCTTTCTCTTTGAAATACGTGACTGTATGGAGGAGTGACTTCTGTGGGTTTCTTTTTTCTGTCCTTCCTTTTCTCCCTCCTTTTGACTGGACTTTGAGATGTTGAGTATGTGTCTGTTGTTTTATTTTATTATTTTCTTAATATATTGTTTTTTTTTATGTTGTGTTATGTATGAAAAATAAAAAAAATGTTGATAACAAAAAAAAAAATTGCAGATGCAAATAAAAAAACCTGTGCATTTGAGCTTTAGGCGTGTCGGGAGGCGCTGGACGTGAAGATGATGAGCTGATATAGTGTTTTTGTTGGTTCAGTTCACTACTGTAACATGGGTGCTGCAGGCGCAGTGATATTACGCAGCACCTGAAAGTAGTCCCCAGCTAGGTAACTAGTTATGATATAGCTGGGGACTACTTTCAGGTGCTGCGTAATATCACTGCACCTGCTGCACCCATGGTAGTTCCTTGATTATTACGCCGGAACGAGAGTATAGTTCCTAGCCATATCGGTCTAGAAAATCACAACGTTTAATTTTCCGTCGGTCTTAGTACACGATGTAACTACAGAAGAGTCAAGCTTTAAATAGGAAAATTATCGAAACTCTTTGGTAATTTTTGAGCGAGATGCTAACGGTCTAATCCGATTCAATGATCTATGCTAAGTTAAGACCACCACCACCATAAATATACTTACTTATTATGAAAATAGCCGAGTTGGTTTTAAGAACACTGATAAACTATACATTGCTGCAGTCGAGTGTTTATTGTCTTTGTTTCTCTATTCTTTTTATTCAGCTACAGCAATGCCTTTGTCCATATTAGGGATTTCCTGGAGCGTCATCAGTTCTAGTACTTCTGTGATGCATATGTGGATTTTCTGCACGAGTGCGCCCTCTGGCTTCCAGTATGAATGAAGCAGACATTACATGTGTTTATAGCACTAAATAATGGCCAGTCCATAAAAATAATACTTCTCTCAAAAGAAATTTGAAGTAGACATATGATAATCCATGTTTTTCTACAGTGTACAGAAGTTTAAATTAAAGTGTACTGATTTTTTTTTACAGCATTTTAAATCACAGATCACAAAAAATACTCTGATGTGTCAAGCAATCAGAACCAAACTGAAAACCGTGGTTAAAAACTGAGGTATTTATTGAACAGTGGGCTAACTGTATTGTTGCATCCCAACTGTTTACTCTAAAATACCGTATAACAGGAATAGCACAAAGGTGTGTGTGACTCTGTGCAGACCCTGAGTTCTAACCTTTGGAAAATATTTAACATTAAATCTTGCATTTTGCACACTGTGCAAACCCAAACTTCCCCTCACTCATTTGAGGCATGTGATTGGTAGTCTGTTGCTAAGCATTTATCCGTACCCTGCTACAGAACATTATTTCACAACGCACTGTTTGCACTGCACAGTCTGTGTGGGGTTAACCCCGCTAACCTGCTCCAGAGCAGCGTCTCATAACCCCGCTTCTACATGACGAGTGTGAACAATGAGTGGCGTTTCAGAATGACAGTCTGCTGCTCTGTGTTGATTATACATTACACTGTCTGTTAAAACATCTCATATTACTGATGCACCTCCACTTAACTGTTTAAAACAGCATGCGCTTTGAACAAAGTCATGTCATTTCATTGTTTTAAATAAAAGTGTGCCACTTTATTTGCTTTATATTTGCTCACTGGGCCCTCTTGTGGGTGTAGGAGACAATACAGTACTTTCTTCTTTCACCACAAAGTACATATGTCCTTACAATTTGAATAATTAGAATATTATTATTACTGAAGCAGGAAATTCTAATGTGGTTTTTCAGCCTGCTGGTTTTGTGTGGTAATTTCACATGAACGCACACAAAGGGCTAAAATATCTATGGTTAAGATCAGGGATACAGGATAGTGTTCACATCACTTACTAACTTATAAGATAGTAGTACCTGTTAGATACCAGATCACCACCTAGAGTCCTTTCACAACATCACCAATACAAAGGTGTCTGATGATTCAATCAGAACTAAACACTAACAAGTGATTTCCTACATAGCTGTGCTAGTTTCATGTCTAGCGTATCACTCTACACTTTATTTTGCTCACATACTAGAATAATTGCCACTGAAATCTACAGTACTGTGCAAAAGTCTTAGAGCACTAGTATTATCAGCAGCTAAAAAATAGTTTGAAGTCAGTTATTTCTATCTTCTGCTGGAGTGTGTCAGTAAGAAATATCAGATTACATCTCCAAACATTCATTTAGACATTAATTGTAATAATCCAGTGAGATGTTTGAGATCTGATCTGATCATCATCAGTCTGTCTGGAATGACATGAAGAAACAGAACAAACTGAGACTAAATCCAGAAGAACTGTCTCCAAGACTTCTCATGTCCATTTATTTGTTTATTTAGAAACAAATCTTTAAGGTTGATCCAAGACCCTTCCACTCCACATCTGTCACAACTTTGTTAGGGTTTCTGTTGACTTCATTATCCCTTACTTACAACTGAGCACTCGTAAAAACACATCCTCCAGAATCCTCTTTCATACACCAGAACATATCCAGGCACATGTTCACCATGATAAATTATTAAAAAAACATAAATGAAAAAGAAGTGAACGTGCTCGCTGTTCTCCAAATACAGTTACATAAGCACACAGAAACCGCCAGCCTGTCTCTCCTTTGGCTTTACGCTGCAGTTTCTGTTCGTTTCTAAATGTGATTACGCAAGCTTAGTCTTTCCTCACCTCTCTTAACCTCTCCAGCTCCCGCTTTAATGAGGCAAGCATGTCCTCCGACTTCCTCCTCATCTCTCGTTCTCGCTCCAGCTCCTGCAGTCAAAATCACAGCGAGTCAAGCAGAAGGAGAGAACAGACGTGAAGTCCATGCAACGAATCCATTACTCAGTCAAAATCAATCTTTTACAGAAGTTTTCTCACTTAGGTCTGAACCAGACCGCTATGGTTTACATCAGTCTCACGCATCTCTACAGTACCATGGTGAGAATGTGATTGTCTCTCTGGGTCCCAGCGAGCATCTCCTCCGTGCTCTCGAGGGCGTCCTGAAGACAGTCCACCTGGAACAGAAGAGCCTCCTGCTGCAGCTCCAGGGTCCGCACCTCCTGCAGACAATCCTTGTAGCTCGCTCTCAGCTCCATCTGCAGACGAACAAAACACCCTCAGAGCAAGCACTGGCAGCAGAGATGCTCATTTCTGCATGTGAAGAACGTCTCAGCCCTTAAATTAACCATGATTTTACTACAAATAAAACCAAACAAAGCATGGTTACTATATCGTAACCACAAATTAACCATGGTTTTGCAGCACTAAGCATAGTTTAACCATGGTATTTGCAGTAAAACTGTGGTTAAACAAATGGTAGTCAATACGCTAAAAAACATTGTTACTTTGACTTTAATAAAACCATGGTTAATTTTCGTAAGGGAGAGTTTGAAAGTAGTTCTGTCAAATGATTAATCGCGATTAATCGCATCCAAAATAAAAGTTTTTGTTTACATAATATATGTGTGTGTACTGTGTATAATTATGTTTATATAAATACAAACACATACTGTATATATTTAAGAAATTATTATACTGTTATATTATATTATATATATATACTGTATGATTTTGAGATCCATCTTTTCACGCTGAGGATGATTGAGGGACTCAAACACAACAATTAAAAAAGGTTCAAACATTCACTGATGTTCCAGAAGGAAACACGATGCATTAAGAGCCGGGGGTGAAAACTTTTTGAATTTGAAAATCAAGGTAAATTGTACTTAATTTGTCTTCCAGGAAACATGCAAGTATCTTCTGTCGCGTCAGAGGGGCAGTACTAAATGGAAAAATATGATATTTCAATAAAATAAAAATTTGGACATCTTCATCCTGTTCAAAAGTTTTCACCCCCGGCTCTTAATGCATCGTGTTTCCTTCAGGAGCATCAGTGATTGTTTGAACCTTTTTTAATAGTTGTGTTTGAGTCCCTCAATCATCCTCAGCGTGAAAAGGTGGATCTCAAAATCATACAGTTACTGCTGGAAAGGGTTCAAATATGCAAAAGATGCTGGAAAACTGAAGATTCTGCAGGACCTGGAGGATTTTTCTGAAGAACAGTGCTCAGTTTAACTGTTCAGAACAAACAAGGGACTCATGAACAACCATCACAAAACAAAAAAACAGTCGTAGATCATCCAGGTAACCACACACAGTATTAAGAACCAAGGGTTCCCAAACTTTTGAATGGGGTTATTTTAATAATTTTAGCTATGTTTTTGTCTTGTGGACTATATGTAAACATCTTTTATGGTAAATATCTTACTCAGGACAGTACTAAATAAAAAATAACATGTATTTTTCATGATCTCTCTTATTTTGGTAAAATTATCCACATTTTCACAGATTCTGCAAGGGGTTCCCAAACTTTCGATCCCCACTGTATACAAATGTATATATTTTCAAAATATATACAGTATGTGTTTGTATTTATATATACATAATAAATATACACAGTACACACACATATATTATGTAAACAAAACCTTTTATTTAGGATGTGATTAATCATTTGACAGCGCTATAAATTGAAAGGTAGAGAGTCAGGATATTTCAGTTCAGTTCAGTTCAGTATTTATTCATCCCTGTAGGGAAATTCAGCAATTTTTTAAAACTCTACATCTACAAAATATTGAATGAAGAATGTGCATAGTGTTTTTTATTTATTTTTTTCAGTTTTTATTTAATTCATGACGGTGATATAAACTGAATAATTATAAGTGTCCCTGCAGCACAAAAGCAGTCATCAGTAACACAGGTATATTTGTAGCAATAGCCAACAATACATTGTATGGATCAAAATTATACATTTCTCTTTTATGACAAAAATCATTAGGATATTAAGATCATGTTCCATGAAGATATTTAGTACATTTCCTACCGTAAATATATCAAAACTTCATTTTTGATTAGTAATATGCATTGCTAAGAACTTCATTTGAACAACTTTAAAGGAGATTTTCTCAATATTTAGATTTTTTTGCTCCCTCAGATTCCAGATTTTCTAATAGTTGTATCTCAGACAAATATTGTCCTATCATAACAAACCATACATCAATGGAAAGATTATTTATATAGTAATAACAACTTTGTGGTGGCGTTCATGTGCATTCAACTTGTAAAGACGATGTATCTGACATGACTTGAACACACCATTAGAAACATGCTAGCAACATGCTAATCCTGCTAGCCACATAGTATGCTGATAATGCTAATCATGCTAGAAACATACTATCAGCATGCTAACAACATGAAGTGAAGTGACATACGGCCAAGTATGGTGACCCATACTCTGCATTTAACCCATCCAACGTGCACACACACAGCAGTGAACACACACACACACACCGTGAACAGGAGGGGCCAAGTTAGAAGTCTGCTACCGGGTTCGGGTTAATGTTTATTGAACAGCGTCGGGTTCAGGTCGGGTTCGGGTTTGTAACTAAGAAAAACTAAATAGGCTATATATAGTTTGCGTGCCGTGTGCTTTGCCTGCTTGCTGTGTTGTGGTGACCGGCACGCGCGAGAGAGAAAGTTGCGTGCGCAGATGTGCAATGTGCATCTACACAGACCACAGACACACAGGCTCTACCTGTGTGTCTGTGGTCTGTGTAGCCCAGGGGTGGGCAAACTTTTTGGCTCAAGGGCCACACTGGGTTTTAAAATTTGACAGAGGGCCGGCCCAGTAGCAGATTATGAAACACGATCTCATGAAAGTGCGTATCTATACCACAAATTAATTTCTAGTACCATTTATACACCAAAAATGTTTTTTGCATGCATATGCTACATACTGTAAACCCCTTGGTTAGGATTAGGGGTGCGGAGTGTGTGCCTATTACACCCCATAAAGTGCGTATCATATGCACACGAAAACTGCGTATCATAAGCACTACAGATACAATTCGTGGTATTCGCACTTTCATGAGATCGGACTGAGTAAACACATTTACGTTGTGGCAACGTCTGCGCGAAATTCAACAACTGAGAGACGACATTCTGACAATACATTTTTTATGCTAAATATCCCCCATTTAGCATGTTATGTTTTGAGGTTAATTTTTAATTAGTCAGATGTTAGATAACCTCGGGTTCGGGTCGGGTTCGGGCTTAACATGTAAATGTATTTGTCGGGTCGGGTTAAATGATCGCGGGTACGGGCCGGGTTCGGGCTTCAGTTTAAAGCCCGTGCAGACCTCTAGGCCAAGTTTGAATCTTGTGATTACAGACAGTAACCAAAAATCCCTTTTACTACACCCACAGTTTTTATTTTGTAGTGCTTTTCACAATCCATGTATTTTTTTTTTTACTAAAATATCAAAGTGACTTTCTACAAATGTTTTACTTGATATTGTGTGTAAAACATGCTCACCTCAACAGTTTGACCTGCCATTCTCATCAGACAAACAATGTTTGTATCATGAACCAAAGTTTCCATTAAATCTGCTGCATATTTCATCTTATTTTGGAATAGAGCAGAACTTTTAGGGTATGTAAGTAACCATAGCAACTTATTCTCTGAAGATAACCTGCTCCAGAGTAGATTCTGTTTCAGGGTTAGTTCACTTCAGTGATAGTTATCTGTATAAATTATAAAACACTAATATAACAAGGTAATTTTTAATTTATCAAAAATAAAAAAATAAAAATGATTGCACAACCACCAGTTAGGTGGCGATATGAACCATGTATGCAAATGGCCTTTGAACAGAAGAAGAAAGAAGTAGTCGACACTTTTTCTTAGCGTCCGTTTCCATAGTGACTCGTCGATTCGTCGCTCTGTTGAGAATGTCTTGAGTCTTAACCAGGAACATACTCTGAGTTGAATGAACTTACTCCTGGATGTGTGTTTGGAACTAGCATACCTCGTGTAAGCAAGGTTTGGGTTAATCAACCAAGAGTTCAGGGTTTAGCAGACGGTAAGCTAACCTTGCTTTCTGGAATACCCCCCCTGCTGTATTGTCAGAAAATAAAGGAACATGTGACATGAACAAAACAAACTCTGCACAAAACGTCTCAGCTTCCTAATGATAAAACTTTGTTTCTACTCCAAACTGAGATATAATCATTTTAATGCTGTTTTGAATTTCGTTGTGAGTGTTCATTTTCTCTCTGCGGACTCCTCTCTTGTGTGTTTTTGCTGGGATCTGGCTTATGTTTTCTTCGGCCTGGTGTTCCTGTGTTGTCGTGTTGAATATAGCATGAGGCTTTGGGGCTTTTCCGTGTGTTCTCGTGTCTTCATCTTTTGTGTGAACAGATGGATTTAGCTGTGTTTGTTTCTATGTGCCGCGTGTGTGCCACATTGGTTCATTTTCCCCTCCTGCTCTTCCTCGTTATCCTCCTAATATCCTTCCCTATTTAAGTGTTCCCAGTCCTGTGTCAGATTGTAAACAAACGTCTGATGTTACTGAGCTCACAGCTGCGTTCAACCCTGATTTATCCTGAGCTGCTTCACCTTGCTGGTCTGTTTTTATCGTCTGGATAGTTTTTGTTTTATGTCTTGAATATTAATAAAGCCCACTGAGCTCTGCGCTCGAGTCCTTGTTGTCAGTCCTTGTCTTGTGTTTCCCCTCCTCCCGTGCCCATATTTGGCCTTCCTGTTCCTGTCCACGTTTGTCTTCATTAGTTTAATTAGTCCCTAGCCTTGTGTTTGATTAGTCCACACCTGTTCCTTGTTTGCCTAGTGTTCTTAAACCCTGTGTTTTCCTGCCTCTGTGTCCAGTCTGATCGTCATTCCCTGGTGTACGCTTGATGTTGCCACATTCCCTGTGATGCCTGTGGTTATTGCTTCATTAAAGTCGTGTTTAAGAGAAGTTCCTTGCCTCTGCCTTTCCCTGCGCCCAGAGTGAGCGTGACAGAAGACTGGACCACAACTATACTATGGCTGAGGACAGGCTTTGGTGTCTGCGGCAGGATGGTCGGGAGTTGGTAAGGTATGTTGAGGAGTTTCTTGAGCTTTCCAACGAGGTGAGCTGGATTGACGCCTCGCTCGGTGTGTGTTTTCGGTTTGGGTTGGACAAAGATGTAATCAGCTGCGATCTCCCCATGTCCAGTTTTTCCCTGATCGGGCTGATAAATCATGTCCTCAATGTACATGGCATTGATTTCGAAGTCGAAGAATGTCAGACTGATCTTCGTCCAACCCAACCCGAGAACAACCCGGCCTCACTAGCTCACCGCTCGCCAGGACCCTCCACATGCCCTGCCAAATGTTCCGGCCACCCAACTCTTCCCAGCACTGCTACTGTCCTCAGCCCAGAGCACCCCCGCAACCCCGCGCTTCAAGAGCGCCCTCCTGTACCTGCTCCTCGCAAGTGCTCTCCTGTGTCTCCGCTAGTCCCGCCCAGCTCTCCTGCGTCTCTGCTGGTCCCGCCCAGCTCTCCTTCGTCTCCGCTGGTCCCGCCCAGCTCTCCTGCGTCTCTGCTGGTCCCGCCCAGCTCTCCTTCGTCTCCGCTGGTTCCGTCCAGCCCCGCGCTTCCCGAGCGCCCCCAAGTGTCCGCGCTTCCCGAGCGCCCCCAAGTGTCCGCGCTTCCCGAGCGCCCCCAAGTGCCGGCTCCACGCACGTGCCCTCCCGTGCCGGCTCCACGCACGTGCCCTCCTGAGTTCCCGCTGGTTCCGTCCAGCCCTCCTGGGTTCCCGCTGGTTCCGTCCAGCCCTCCTGAGTTCCCGCTGGTTCCGTCCAGCCCTCCTGGGTTCCCGCTGGTTCCGTCCAGCCCTCCTGGGTTCCCGCTGGTTCCGTCCAGCCCTCCTGGGTTCCCGCTGGTTCCGTCCAGCCCTCCTGGGTTCCCGCTGGTTCCGTCCAGCCCCGCGCTGCAAGAGCGCCCCCAAGTGTCCGCGCTTCCCGAGCGCCCCCAAGTGCCGGCTCCACGCACGTGCCCTCCCGTGCCGGCTCCACGCACGTGCCCTCCCGTGCCGGCTCCACGCACGTGCCCTCCCGTGCCGGCTCCACGCACGTGCCCTCCCGTGCCGGCTCCACGCACGTGCCCTCCCGTGCCGGCTCCACGCACGTGCCCTCCTGAGTTCCCGCTGGTTCCGTCCAGCCCTCCTGAGTTCCCGCTGGTTCCGTCCAGCCCTCCTGAGTTCCCGCTGGTTCCGTCCAGCCCTCCTGAGTTCCCGCTGGTTCCGTCCAGCCCTCCTGAGTTCCCGCTGGTTCCGTCCAGCCCTCCTGGGTTCCCGCTGGTTCCGTCCAGCCCTCCTGGGTTCCCGCTGGTTCCGTCCAGCCCTCCTGGGTTCCCGCTGGTTCCGTCCAGCCCCGCGCTTCCCGAGCGCCCCCAAGTGTCCGCGCTTCCCGAGCGCCCCCAAGTGCCGGCTCCACGCACGTGCCCTCCCGTGCCGGCTCCACGCACGTGCCCTCCTGAGTTCCCGCTGGTTCCGTCCAGCCCTCCTGAGTTCCCGCTGGTTCCGTCCAGCCCTCCTGGGTTCCCGCTGGTTCCGTCCAGCCCTCCTGGGTTCCCGCTGGTTCCGTCCAGCCCTCCTGGGTTCCCGCTGGTTCCGTCCAGCCCTCCTGGGTTCCCGCTGGTTCCGTCCAGCCCCGCGCTGCAAGAGCGCCCCCAAGTGTCCGCGCTTCCCGAGCGCCCCCAAGTGCCGGCTCCACGCACGTGCCCTCCCGTGCCGGCTCCACGCACGTGCCCTCCTGAGTTCCCGCTGGTTCCGTCCAGCCCTCCTGAGTTCCCGCTGGTTCCGTCCAGCCCCGCACTGCAAGAGCGCCCGACAGAGTCCGCGCTGCAAGAGCGCCCGACAGAGCCCGCTCCTCTGTGGCTCCCAGGGGGGAGCTTCCCCAAGAAAACTTTGGGGGGGGGGGGGGGTAAGAGGGTCACAGCCTGTGTGGCCGGGCCAAGGGCCAAGGCCACAGAACCCCTCGGGCCCGAAAAAAATAGGCCGTGGCCTCCCGAGTATCCAGATCTGCCATGGCCTCCCGAGTCTCCAGATCCGCCCTGGCCTCCCGAGTCCCCTGACCCGCCGTGGCTTCCCGAGTCCCCTGACCCGCCCTGGCCTCCCGAGTCCCCTGACCCGCCCTGGCCTCCCGAGTCCCCTGACCCGCCCTGGCCTCCCGAGTCCCCTGACCCGCCCTGGCATCCCGAGTCTCCAGATCCGCCATGGCCTCCCGAGTCTCCTGACCCGCCATGGCCCCTGGAACGGGCACCGCCCTGGAGGCCTCCAGAGCGCCCACCCCCCCTCCCCATTGGATGGTGTTAGGTGTGAGGACACGTCTTCCGGAGGGGGGCGTAATGTCAGTCCTTGTCTTGTGTTTCCCCTCCTCCCGTGCCCATAATTGGCCTTCCTGTTCCTGTCCACGTTTGTCTTCATTAGTTTAATTAGTCCCTAGCCCTGTGTTTGATTAGTCCACACCTGTTCCTTGTTTACCTAGTGTTCTTAAACCCTGTGTTTCCCTGCCTCTGTGTCCAGTCTGATCGTCATTCCCTGGTGTACGCTTGATGTTGCCACATTCCCTGTGATGCCTGTGGTTATTGCTTCATTAAAGTCGTGTTTAAGAGAAGTTCCTTGCCTCTGCCTTTCCCTGCTCCCAGAGTGAGCGTGACACTTGTCTCCTCAGGCAGACCTGGCAGTGAAGATCTGGGAGAAGATAGCCTCGTAATGCTGTAATCCTTCATGTAAGACTCTCTCTGCCTAGCTGGGTCTGTGCTGCCTGCCAATTTTATAGACTCATTTAGTGGAACTATGGTTGTTTTGATTCATTCCAGTAAAACAAGGTCTTTATTCAACTGCATTCCACTTTTATTTATTGATCAGTGACCTTTTCTGCAGGATTAAGTGTGTAGTGTGATGGCCTGGGGCTGCTGTGCAGTTTCTGGACCTGGATGACTTGCTATAATTGATGGAAGCATGAATTCTGCACTCTATCAGAAAATCCTGAAGGAGCATGTCCGGCCATCAGTTTGTGACCTCAAGCTCAAACACATTTGGGTTCTGCAGCAGGACAATGATCCCAAACACACCAGCAAGTCCACCTCTGAATGGCTCAAGAAAAACTAAATTAAGGTTTTGGAGTGGCCAAAGTCCAGACTTAAATCCAATTGAGATGCTGTGGCATGACCTTAAAGTGCCCCTATTATGCCGTTTCCAATATTGCCTTTCATGCAGTGTGTAATGTAGCTGTATGTGAATGTAAACAATCTGCAAAGATGTAAAGCTGAAAGTGCACAATAAATAAAGTTATTGTCTCCCAAAATAAAGAATCGACTCTATACAGCCTAAACGAGTCATTATCTTTTCCGACGCGCTGTAGACCAATCACAACAGACTGGGCCATCTGACCAATCAGAGTAGAGTAGGCTCACGGAAAGGAGAAGTTTAGAATCTTAGAACTGAATCTTAGAACTGCTTAGAACGAATCGTTTGAGAATCGCTGGAAAAGGAGGTGATATTAAACGCATATTTTGATAAAACAAAAGTGTTTTACACCTCGCATGCATGTAAACCTATTGTAGGAGACTCCCCAAACAATATTAGGAGCCTTAAAAATGGCATAATATGGGCACTTTGAACAGTCCATTCATGCTCAAAAACCCTCCAATGTGGCTGAATTAAAACAATTCTGTAAAGAAGAGTGGGCCAGAATTCCTCCACAGTGATGTGAAAGACTCGTTGACAGTTATCACAAATGCTTGATTGCAGTTCTTGCTCCAAAGGGTGGCACAACCAGTTATTAGATTTAGGGGGCAATTACTTTTTCACGTTGGGCCAGGCAGGTTTGGACAGATTTTTTCCCTTAATAAATGAAATCATTATTTCAAAACTGCATTTTGTATTTACTTGGGTTATCTTTGCATAATATTAAAATTAGTTTGATGATCTGAATCATTCAAGTGTGACAAATATGCAAAAAATTAAAACAGGAAGACAAAAAACGTTTTCACACCACTGTATATGTATATATATATTATTCTTGTCAACTTCTGAGCTTGACTAAATTCATAAGTTATGACTTCAATAACGTCCTTATGTTTTGCTATCTTATAATCTGTTTATCTATCTAATGACAGCCAAAGCAATGCAATCTCGTTTGATCACTTTAGCAGTCATGTGCTCCTGAGGAGAGGCTCATGAGTCAGTGCATGAGAAACGCGTAATGAGGATTTGCTCATCTAAACGAAGACTGGAGACACACCTATTCATGATTCACTCAGACTCACCTTACATGAGTCAAATCTCACAGCGCTCATCACCTCCACACCTGCTCCTCAAACACACCAGACTTCATGCGTCTCAGCTCGCTTTAAGGACTCATTTAGTACTGTAGTACTGACCTTTACTGTCTGGAGCCTAGCTTAGCATGCATCACATCTCACTGACACTTTTATGAAACAGCAGCTTATGTAATTCATAGCAGTAAACATAAAATCTGGTAGAAATGCTGATAAACTTACCATTTCTATGTTTTCAGAGAGTAGATCATCTTCACTCTAAAAAAAATAAATAAATTTTTATTGCTATACAAAACAAACCAATGTTTAAAACCATAAACCTAATTAGTAGCCTACATCCTATTGGAGCACAAAACCAGTCATAAGTGTCAAGTTTTTGAAATTGAGGTTTATATGTCATCTGAAGCTGAATAAATAATCTCTCCATTGATGTATGGTTTGTT